>NC_135811.1:300000-419786 GCF_964213995.1 Mustelus asterias | reverse complement strand
GTTTAGGAAATGGTTTGTGAAACTTCTCAAAGACATTTCTCGTTAGACTCTTACAGGCTAACAGATAGAGGACAAATTCATATCAAAGGAAAAGAACTAGAAAATTCTAAAAACACAGCAGGTGCTTCAGTTTCTGAAAAGAGAAAAGACAATTTGTCTTGAGTGGAGATCCTCGATGGATGTTCCATCGGTTTACCCATCAGTTAAAATGGATAAGATCCACATGCTGGAATATTAGTATCTAACTCACTGCAGTATCCAGCTGCTAAGTTTTTATACATATTTCTCTGTGTATTTATTAATCTATGTTATGCTGCTGAATTTGAAAAATATAACCCAGTTCACATTCTCATGGCTGAATAACCTTAACGGCAAATAAACCCCCTAGATATCGCAGGAGTGTACTGGCAGGCAGGAAGGCGGTTTGAAGTGTGTATACTTCAACGCAAGGAGCATCCGGAATAAGATGGGTGAGCTTGCAGCATGGGTTGGCACCTGGGATTTCGATGTTGTGGCGATCTCGGAGACATGGATAGAGCAGGGACAGGAATGGTTGTTGCAGGTTTCAGGGTTTAGATGTTTCAGTAAGTGCAGGGAAGGTGGTAAAAGAGGTGGAGGTGTGGCATTGTTAGTCAAGGACAGTATTACGGTGGCAGAAAGGACATTTGATGAGGACTCGTCTACTGAGGTAGTTTGGGCTGAGGTTAGAAACAGGAAAGGAGAGGTCACCCTGTTGGGAGTTTTTTATAGACCTCCGAAAAGTTCCAGAGATGTAGAGGAAAAGATTGCAAAGATGATTCTGGATAGGAGCGAAAGTAACAGGGTAGTTGTACTGGGGGACTTTAACTTTACAAATATTGACTGGAAAAGCTATAGTTCGAGTACTTTAGAGGGGTCGGTTTTTGTCCAGTGTGTGCAGGAAGGCTTCCTGACGCAGTATGTAGATAGACCAACAAGAGGCGAGGCCACATTGGATTTGGTACTGGGTAATGAACCAGGCCAGGTGTTAGATTTGGAGGTAGGTGAGCACTTTGGTGACAGTGATCACAATTCGATTACGTTTACTTTAGCAATGGAAAAGGATAGGTATATACCAAAGGGCAAGAGTTATAGCTGGGGGAAAGGAAATTATGATGCGATTAGGCGAGATTTAGCTGGCATAGGTTGGGGAAGGAAACTGCAGGGGATGGGCACAATTGTAATGTGGAACTTGTTCAAGGAACAGCTACTACGCGTCCTTGATAAATATGTACCTGTCAGGCAGGGAGGAAGCAGACGTGTGAGGGACCCGTGGTTTACTAAGGAGGTTGAATCTCTTGTGAAGAGGAAGAAGGAGACTTATGTTCAGATGAGACGTGAAGGCTCAGTTAGGGCGCTTGAGAGTTACAAGTTAGCCAGGAAGGACCCAAAGAAAGAGTTAAGAAGAGCCAGGAGGGGACATGAGAAGTCTTTGGCAGGTAGGATCAAGGAAAACCCTAAAGCTTTCTATAGGTATGTCAGGAGTAAAAGAATGACTAGGATAAGATTAGGGCCAGTCAAGGACAGTAGTGGGAAGTTGTGCGTGGAGTCTGAAGAGATAGGAGAGGCACTAAATGAATATTTTTCATCGGTATTCACACTGGAGAGGGACAGTGTTGTCGAGGGGAGTACTGAGATGCAGGCTGTTGGACTGGATGGAATTGATGTTCATAAGGAGGAGGTGTTAGCAATTCTGGAAAGGGTAAAAATAGATAAGTCCCCTGGGCCGGGTGGGATTTATCCTAGGATTCTCTGGGAGGCTAGAGAGGAGATTGCAGAGCCTTTGGCTTTGATCTTTGTGTCGTCATTGTCTACAGGAACAGTGCCAGAAGACTGGAGGATAGCAAATATTGTCCCCTTGTTCAAGAAGGGGAGTAGGGACAACCCTGGTAATTATAGACCGGTGAGCCTTACTTCTGTTGTGGGCAAAGTATTGGAAAGGATTATAAGAGATAGGATTTATAATCACCTAGAAAGGAATAATTTGATTAGGGATAGTCAGCATGGTTTTGTGAAGGGTAGGTCGTGCCTCACAAATCTTATTGAGTTCTTTGAGAAGGTGACCAAAGAGGTGGATGAGGGTAAAGCGGTTGATGTGGTGTATATGGATTTCAGCAAAGCGTTTGATAAGGTTCCCCATGGTAAGCTTTTGCAGAAAATACGGACACATGGGATTGAGGGTGATTTAGTGGTTTGGATCAGGAATTGGCTAGCTGTAAGAAAACAAAGGCTGGTGGTTGATGGGAAATATTCATCCTGGAGTTCAGTTACTAGTGGTGTACCGCAAGGATCTGTTTTGGGGCCACTGCTGTTTGTCATTTTTAATAATGACTTGGATGAGGGCGTGGAAGGATGGATTAGTAAATTTGCGGATGACACTAAAGTCGGTGGAGTTGTAGACAGTGCGGAGGGAAGTGGCAGGTTACAGAGGGACATAGATAAGCTGCAGAGCTGGGCTGAGAGGTGGCAAATGGAGTTTAATGCGGAAAAGTGTGAGGTGATTCACTTTGGAAGGAGTAACAGGAATACAGAGTACTGGCTAATGGTAAGATACTTGGTAGTGTGGATGAACAGAGGAATCTGGGTGTCCATGTGCATAGATCCCTGAAAGTTGGCACCCAGGTTGATAGGGTTGTTAAGAAGGCGTACGGTGTGTTAGCTTTTATTGGTAGAGGGATTGAGTTTCGGAGCCAGGAGGTCATGCTACAACTGTACAAAACTCTGGTGCGGCCGCATTTGGAGTATTGCGTACAGTTCTGGTCGCCGTATTATAGGAAAGATGTGGAAGTGTTGGAAAGGGTGCAGAGGAGATTTACCAGGATGTTGCCTGGTATGGTGGGAAAATCGTATGAGGAAAGGCTGAGGGGCTTGAGGTTGTTTTCGTTAGAGAGAAGAAGGTTAAGAGGTGACTTAATAGAGGCATACAAGATGATCAGAGGATTAGATAGGGTGGATAGTGAGAGCCTTTTTCCTCGGATGGTGTTGGCTAGCACGAGGGGACATAGCTTTAAATTGAGGGGTGAGAGATATAGGACAGATGCTAGAGGTAGGTTCTTTACTCAGAGAGTAGTAAGGGCGTGGAATGCCCTGCCTGCAGCAGTAGTGGACTTGTCAACGTTGAGAGCGTTCAAATGGTTATTGGATAAACATATGGATGATATTGGAATAGTGTAGATTAGAGGGGCTTTAGATTGGTTCCACTGGTCGGCGCAACATCGAGGGCCGTAGGGCCTGTACTGCGCTGTAATGTTCTATGTTTTAGATATTCAAGTTTGGAGCTCCCGTAATGCAGAATACAAGAATTGTCAGTCTGAGCTCTGTTTATCCCCCCAGCACCCCTCTGACCGAGTTCTGCAACCTCTCAGTCCCACCCCAGCCCCAACCTGAGCTGTGTTTGATTCTTCACATCACGTCTCACCCACCGCCCCCCTACTCGCTCCCCCCCAATCCCAATGTGTTAACGCCCTTGTGCTGATCTTATACTGATTGTTTACTGAAATGTATGAAGAGTTTGATCAATATGTGTAAATGTATATAATAGATATCCCCCTGTAATGATCATCACTTTCAGGAATTGATAGTTAATTCCCTGACCCTCCTCCTGCCGCTTTGCCCTCCAGCTGCCCCTTCTACCTGACCGCCCCCCACCCCCCGCCGCCGCCGTTGCCCCTTCCACCCCCATTAACAGTTTTAAACCCGAGGTAACCAATGGAATGCTTTAGAAGATTTAAACATTCTGACATCACTCAATCGAGGTCGGTCAAACCAAATCAACATTTATCTTCTGAACTCATTGTGTCTGATCTCGAACAGCAGGCCCAAAACACACCGGAACTTTCCATTAATGCTCACATTTAGATGGCCAACAGCCTCCCTGAGACAAGTTTGAGTTGAGTGTGGCAGCTTTGAAGCGATTGATGAGGTTGGTTTTACACAGCATGATGAGGAATGGGCAGTAATTTCCACACCTGCGATAGAGTAAAAGCAAAATGTCAGCATCGACTATCCAAACTGTCCAGCGACAGAGCCACATGTACAAAACACACACCCTAAATTCTCAATATTATCATTCAGACTTCCAGCACCAACGGGCTTTCTTCAGCAGCTGCACTATTTGCAGGAGCAGAGTTTTCAGAGGCTATTCAGCTTCAATTTCCTTTTGACAGTTTGGGAGCAGGGGCGGTGGGGGAGGGAGATGGGGGGGAGGGAGATGGGGGGGGGGAGGGAGATGGGGGGGGGAGGGAGATGGGGGGGAGGGAGATGGGGGGAGAGGGAGATGGGGGGGAGGGAGATGGGGGGGAGAGGGAGATGGGGGGAGGGAGATGGGGGGGGGAGGGAGATGGGGGGGGAGGGAGATGGGGGGGGAGGGAGATGGGGGGGGAGGGAGATGGGGGGGGGGGAGGGAGATGGGGGGGGGGGAGGGAGATGGGGGGGGGGGAGGGAGATGGGGGGGGGGGGGAGGGAGATGGGGGGGGGGGGAGGGAGATGGGGGGGGGGGAGGGAGATGGGGGGGGGGGAGGGAGATGGGGGGGGGGGAGGGAGATGGGGGAGGGAGATGGGGGGGAGGGAGGGAGATGGGGGGGGAGGGAGGGAGATGGGGGGGGAGGGAGGGAGATGGGGGGGGAGGGAGGGAGATGGGGGGGGAGGGAGGGAGATGGGGGGGAGGGAGATGGGGGGGGAGGGAGATGGGGGGGGAGGGAGATGGGGGGGGAGGGAGATGGGGGGGAGGGAGATGGGGGGGGAGGGAGATGGGGGGAGGGAGATGGGGGGGGAGGGAGATGGGGGGGGGAGGGAGATGGGGGGGGGAGGGAGATGGGGGGGAGGGAGATGGGGGGGGGAGGGAGATGGGGGGGGGAGGGAGATGGGGGGGGGAGGGAGATGGGGGGGGGAGGGAGATGGGGGGGAGGGAGATGGGGGGGAGGGAGATGGGGGGGAGGGAGATGGGGGGGAGGGAGATGGGGGGGAGGGAGATGGGGGGGAGGGAGATGGGGGGGAGGAGATGGGGGGGAGGGAGATGGGGGGAGGGAGATGGGGGGGGGGAGGGAGATGGCGGGGAGAGGGGTGGGGAGGGTGGGAAAGGAGGTGGGTGGGGAGATAGGTGAGGAGGGAGGGGAGAGAGATGCGTGGGGAAGAAGGTGGATGGGGAGGGTGGGGAGGAGGTGGATGGGGAGGGTGGGGAGGAGGTGGATGGGGGGGCTGTTGCAGTGAAGGAGGCTTCCTAAGTACAAAGCAGATTCTTCCGAGGTAATATGTCAGAGTGTGTACAAACTGCAGTGGACAATGCAATTAAGGTAGTGAATCGAATCAATACTTTCAGATAGATCAGGGTGAGAGGTCAGAGGTCCAGATCCAGGTTTCACAAATCGATAGCCATCAGATGGGTGGTGATCGGTCCCTAAGTTTATTTTACAGCTTGTTGCAAGTGGTGATTAAATGGTGGGGTTGTGATTGAGGAGGAGGTAGAACAGGTCACACAGCATTCCTCTGATCTGTACATTAGATAGGATGGACGTAGGGAAGTTGTTTCCATTAACAGGGGAGACTAGGACGCGGGGGCACAGCCTTAGAATAAAAGGGAGTCACTTTAGAACAGAGATGAGGAGAAATTTCTTCAGCCAGAGAGTGGTGGGTCTGTGGAATTCATTGCCACAGAGGGCTGTGGAGGCCGAGACGTTGAGCGTCTTCAAGACAGAAATTGATAAATTCTTGATTTCTCGAGGAATTAAGGGCTATGGGGAGAGAGCGGGTAAATGGAGTTGAAATCAACCATGATTGAATGGTGGAGTGGACTCGATGGGCCGAATGGCCTTACTTCCGCTCCTATGTCTTATGGTCTTATGGTCTTATTATCCTGAGTATTAGACAGCAATGATTTTTACAGAACATTGTTGCACAAACATTGGTGTGAGCTGGGCATCACCTTCACTACTCCAACATTACTGTAAATCCGAGTGGTTTTTTATTGAGTGTCAGCATTTTTAAAGCAATTCCACATCACCTACCAGAGCTTCTGGCCTAAAATATTGTTTTTCTTCTGCAAACGTCTCTCCAGTAAATACAGCAGCTCCCTCCCATTGAGCGTCTGTCACTGGAATGGACTGTTTGATGGAGTGAGACTTGGATTAAACCGAGACAGAAAATTCAATCAGGAAAGTGCAAGGAACGCCTTCAGCTGGAGGCAGCCAACCAGCCGGTGTCTCTGGGCTGTTTCCGGGCTGTCTGATGGGAGTGGGTTCTGAATCCTCCTCCCTTTGCCCCGTCAGCAGCTGATGAAATCCAGGAGAGGAATTGCAAACATAGCCACGTGGGCCACCCTTGGAATAGAACAGCTGGATCTCAGAGTGAACCCACTGAGAAAAACATCTGGATTTCAGACTGATTTCTTCAAACTCCCAGGGGGCAAACTGATCTTTTCTCAAATACAAAACCCCCCAAAATAAAATCAGGCAACAGCAAGACAGTCCCAGGAAATGACACAACTAATCAAATCCTACCGTTAAAAAAACCATTCTGAATAAAATCCTGCAGGAATTTCCCAACCTCACACTCTGAGTTGTAGCGATGCCTTCAGGTTTTTGTAACAATTCTGCCGCAAACTCATCCAAGAAACAGCAAACACACACAAGAGTGGGATTAGTTCTGTGGGTCTAAATGTTCATCCCAGGATTTCCTGCTTCAGTTACAGACACGATCCCCCCCGAAACTTATTTTCAGATCTCTGCTCTTTTTGCCTATGTCCCAATTTATTTCCTCTGAAGTTCTGGAAAAGCGGACCATTCTATTTATAAATGCAGACTGGTCTTCGGATGCAGTTTCCTTCCTGTTTTAAATATTTCTGCTTTAAATCAGTAGGTGGCAGCCAAGCTCTATCCCTTATCGAATTGATCAAAAACTCCACCCACCCTTATCCCAGTTCACCAGCCATCCACTTTCTCTCTTGTGTCTTATAAGCTGCAGATATTGGTCACTCGAATGTGACATTATTTAATGGAGCACCTTGTAAGATGTCTCCAGTTGCTTCAAAGCAGACATTGACAAAGAGCTGAAGAGACATGAGGACAAACGAGGAGGGTTAGTTCTCGGGAGGCTGAAGGATAGAGGAAGTTACCAAGCTGGGAAACAGCAAGGAAGCCATAGAGAGATTTGAATGTAAAGATTAGGGCCAGGATTCTCCTGCCATTCACGCCAGCGGGATTCTCCCAATGTTCACGTCAGCGGGATTGGTGTGGGTGTCAGTGGCTAGACCAGCGTTTATTGTCCATCCCTAATTGCCCTGAGAAGGTGGTGGTGAGCTGCCTTCCTGAACCGCTGCAGTCCATGCAGTGTAAGCACATCCATAGTGCTGTTAGGGAGGGATTTCAGGGATTTTGACCCAGCGACAGTGAAGGAATGGCCGGCGATATATTTCCAAGTCAGGATGGTGAGTGGAGGGGGAGCTCCAGGTGGGGGTGTTCCTGCTGCCCGAATCCTTCCAAGTGGCAGAGGTCACTGGTTTGGAAGGTGCTGTCACAGCTTTGGTGAGTTACTGCAGTGCATCGTGGAGATGCTTATACACTCTGTCACTGTGCGTCACTGCTAGAGGGAGGGAGGGAGTGAATGTTGAAGGTGGTGGATGGGATACCAATCAAGGGGGCTGCTTTGACTTGGATTGTGTTGAGGTTTTCAGTGTTGTTGGAGTTGCAGAGAAGTGGAGAGTGTTCCTAGCCTCTGACCTGCTCTCACAGCTGCAGTTTCTGCTCAATGGAAACTCACAGGATGCTGAAAGTGTGGGATTCAGCAATGGTAATGCCATTGAATGTTTTTTTTCATAGAAATTCATAGAATTTCAAGGGGAGATGGTTAGATTCTCTCTTGTTGGAGATGGCCATTGCCTGGCACTTGTATGATGCGAATATTACTGACCACTTGTCAGCCCAAGCCTGCATATTGTCCCGATCTTGCTGCGTTTGGACATGGACTGCTTCAGTATCTGAGGAGTCACGAATGATGCTGAAACTTGTGCAATCAAAGAACAAAGAAAATTACAGCACAGGAACAGGCCCTTCGGCCCTCCAAGCCTGCACCGACCATGCTGCCCAACTGAACTAAAACCCCCTACCCTTCCGGGGACCATATCCCTCTATTCCCATCCTATTCATGTATTTGGCAAGATGCACCTTAAAAGTCACTACCGTATCCGCTTCCACTCCCTCCCCCAGCAACGAGTTCCAGGCACCCACCACTCTCTGTGTAAAAAATCTGCCTCATACACCTCCTTTAAACCTTGCCCCTCGCACCTTAAACCTGTGCCCCCTAGTAATTGACTCTTCCACCCTGGGAAAGAGCTTCTGACTATCCACTCTGTCCATGCCTCTCATAATCTTGTAGACTTCTATCAGGTCTCCCCTCAACCTCCGTCGTTCCAGTGAGAACAAACCAAGTTTCTCCAACCTCTCCTCATAGCTAATGCCCTCCATACCAGGCAACATCCTGGTAAATCTTTTCTGTACCCTCTCCAAAGCCGCCACATCCTTCTGGAAGTGTGGCGACCAGAATTGAACACTATATTCCAAGTGCGGCCTAACTAAGGTTCTACAAAGCTGCAACATGACTTGCCAATTTTTAAACTCAATGCCCCGGCCAATGAAGGCAAGCATGCCGTATGCCTTCTTGACAACCTTCTCCACCCGCATGGCCACTTTCAGTGACCTGTGTACCTGTACACCTAGATCCCTTTGCCTATCAATACTCTTAATTAAGGCTTCTACCATTTACTGGATATCTCCTATTTGTATTGGACCTTCCAAAATGCATTACCTCACATTTAGAAACATAGAAAAACTACAGCACAAAACAGGCCCTTCGGCCCCACAAGTTGTGCCGAACATATCCCTACCTTTTAGGCTACCTATAACCCTCCATCCTATTAAGTCCCATGTACTCATCCAGGAGTCTCTTAAAAGCCCCTATTGAGTTTGCCTCCACCACCACTGACGGCAGCCGATTCTACTCGCCCACCACCCTCTGAGTGAAAAACTTCCCCCTAACATCTCCCCTGTACCTACCCCCCAGCACCTTAAACCTGTGTCCTCTCGTAGCAGCCATTCCCACACTGGGAAAAAGCCTCTGAGAGTCCACCCGATCTATGCCTCTCAACATCTTATATACCTCTATTAGGTCTCTTCTCATCCTACGTCTCTCCAAGGAGAAAAGACCAAGCTCCCTCAGCCTATCCTCATAAGGCATGCCACTCAATCCAGGCAACATCCTTGTAAATCTCCTCTGCATCCTTTCAATCTTTTCCACATCCTTCCTGTAATGAGGCGACCAGAACTGAGCACAGTACCCCAAGTGGGGTCTGACGAGGGTCTTATATAGCTGCATCATTATCCTCGGACTCCTAAACTCAATCCCTCAATTGATAAAGGCCAGCACACCATACGCCTTCTTAACCACCTCCTCCACCTGCGGGGCCGATTTTAGAGTCCTATGGACCCGGACCCCAAGGTCCTTCTGATCCTCTACAGTACTAAGAGTCTTTCCCTTTATATTATACTCCTTCATCCCATTTGACCTGCCAAAATGGGCCACTACGCATTTATCTGGGTTGAAGTCCATCTGCCACTTCTCTGCCCAGTCTTGCATCCTATCTATGTCCCTCTGTAACTTCTGACATCCCTCCAGACTATCCACAACCCCACCAACCTTCGTGTCGTGGGCAAACTTACCAACCCATCCCTCCACTTCCTCATCCAGGTCATTTATGAAAATGACAAACAGCAAGGGTCCCAGAACAGATCTCTGGGGCACACCACTGGTGACCGACCTCCATTTGGAAAAAGACCCATCTATACCCACTCTCTGCCTCCTTTGGGCAATCAGACTCACCATGGACTACTCTCCGGAATCAGTTGCATTCTTGGACACACGCATCTCCATCAAGGACGGTCACCTCAGCACTTCACTACCGCAAGCCCACGGATAACCTCACGATGCTCCACTTCTTCAGCTTCCACCCTAAACACGTAAAAGAAGCCATCCCCTACGGACAAGCCCTCCGTATACACAGGATCTGCTCAGATGAGGAGGATCGCAACAGACACCTCCAGACGCTGAAAGATGCCCTCATAAGAACAGGATATAGCACTCGACTCATTGATCAACAGTTCCGACGCGCCACAGCGAAAAACCGCACCGACCTCCTCAGAAGACAAACACGGGACACAGTGGACCGAGTACCCTTCGTTGTCCAGTACTTCCCCGGAGTGGAGAAGCTACGACATCTCCTCCGGAGCCTTCAACATGTCATTGATGAAGACGAACATCTCGCCAAGGCCATCCCCACACCCCCACTTCTTGCCTTCAAACAACCGCACAACCTCAAAAAGACCATTGTCCGCAGCAAACTACCCAGCCTTCAGGAGAACAGTGACCATGACACTACACAACCCTGCCACAGCAACCTCTGCAAGACGTGCCGGATCATCGACACAGATGCCATCATCTCACGTGAGAACACCATCCACCAGGTACACGGTACATACTCTTGCAACTCGGCCAACGTTGTCTACCTGATACGCTGCAGGAAAGGATGTCCCGGGGCATGGTACATTGGGGAAACTATGCAGACGCTGCGACAACGGATGAATGAACACCGCTCGACAATCACCAGGCAAGACTGTTCTCTTCCTGTTGGGGAGCACTTCAGCAGTCACGGGCATTCGGCCTCTGATATTCGGGTAAGCGTTCTCCAAGGCGGCCTTCACGACACACGACGGCGCAGAGTCGCTGAGCAGAAACTGATAGCCAAGTTCCGCACACATGAGGACGGCCTCAACCGGGATATTGGGTTCATGTCACACTATTTGTAACCCCACAGCTTGCCTGGACCTGCAGAGTTTCACTGGCTGTCTTGTCTGGAGACGATACACATCTTTTTAGCCTGTCTTGATGCTCTCTCCATTCACGTTGTTTGTATCTTAAAGACTTGATTAGCTGTAAGTATTCGCATTCCAACCATTATTCATGTAAATTGAGTCTGTGTCTTTATATGCCCTGTTTGTGAACAGAATTCCCACTCACCTGAAGAAGGGGCTTGGAGCTCCGAAAGCTTGTGTGGCTTTTGCTACCAAATAAACCTGTTGGACTTTAACCTGGTGTTGTTAAACTTCTTACTCCTTTGGGCAAGCCAGTTCTGGATCCACAGGGCAGCAGCCCCTTGGATCCCATGCCCTCTCACTTTTTCTAAAAGCCTTGCATGGGGGACTGGATTAAACTCCATCTGCCACCTCTCCGCCAAAGTCTCCAACTGTATCCTGCTGTATCCTCTGATGGTCCTCATCGCTATCTGTAAATCCACCAACCTTTGTGTCGTCCGCAAACTTACTAATCAATCCAGTTACATTTTCCTCCAAATCATTTATATATATTACAAACAGCAAAGGTCCCAGCACTGATCCCTGAGGAACACCACTTGTCACAGCCCTCCATTCAGAAGTGCACCCTTCCACTGCTACCCTCTGTCTTCTTTGACCGAGCCAGTTTTGTATCCACCTTGCCAGCTCACCTCTGATCCCATGTGACTTCACCTTCTGCCACAGTCTGCCATGAGGGACCTTGTCAAAGGCCTTACTGAAGTCCATGTAGACAACATCCACTGCCCTACCCTCATCAATCATCTTCGTCACGGCCTCGAAAAACCCGATCAAGTTCATGAGACGCGACCTCCCTTCACAAAACCATGTTGCCTCTCACTAATACGTCCACTTATTTCCAAGTGGGAATAATTCCTGTCTCGAAGAATCCTCTCCAATAATTTCCCTACCACTGATGTAAGGCTCACCGGCCTGTAATTACCTGGATTATTCTTGCTACCCTTCTTAAACAAAAGAACAACATTGGCTATTCTCCAATCCTCTGGGACCTCCCCTGTAGCCAGTGAGGATACAAAAATTTCTCTCAAGGCCCCAGCAATTTCCTCCCTTGCCTTTCTCAATATTCTGGGGTATATTCTATCAGGCCCTGGGGACTTGTCTAGCTTAATGTTTCTCAAGAACCCCAATACCTCCTCCTTTTTGATCTCAACATGACTCAAACTATCTACACACCTTTTCCCAGACTCATCATCCACCAAGTCCTTCTCTTTGGTGAATACTGACGCAAAGTACTCATTTAATACCTCGCCCATTTCCTCTGGCTCCATGCATCGATTCCCTCCCTTGTCCTTGAGTGGGCCAACCCTCTCCCTGGCTACCCTCTTGCTCTTTATATATGGATAAAAAGCCTTGGGACTTTCCTTAATCTTGCTGACCAATACTTTTTCGTGATCCCTTTTAGCCCTCCTTACTCCTTGCTTAAGTTTCTTTCTACTTTCCTTGCATTTCACATTTGCTTCATAAGAACATAAGAACATAAGAAATAGGAGCAGGAGTAGGCCATCTAGCCCCTCGAGCCTGCCCCGCCATTCAATAAGATCATGGCTGATCTGAAGTGAATCAGTTCCACTTACCCGCCTGCTCCCCATAACCCTTAACTCCCCTACTGATCAGGAATCCATCTATCCGTGACTTAAACATATTCAACGAGGTAGCCTCCACCACTTCAGTGGGCAGAGAATTCCAGAGATTCGCCACCCTCTGAGAGAAGAAGTTCCTCCTGAACTCTGTCCTAAACTGACCCCCCTTTATTTTGAGGCTGTGCCCTCTAGTTCTGGTTTCCTTTCTAAGTGGAAAGAATCTCTCCACTTCTACCCTATCCAGCCCCTTCATTATCTTATATGCCTCTATAAGATCACCCCTCAGCCTTCTGAACTCCAATGAGTACAAACCTAATCCGCTCAATCTCTCCTCATAATCTACACTCCTCATCTCCGGTGAACCTTCTCTGCACTCCCTCGAAGGCCAATATATCCTTTCGCAAGTAAGGGGACCACAACTGCACTCATTGATCCACTGGAGCAAGCTGAGAGGGGTGATTGAAAAGCAGCAGTGCTGGTAGGAGATTAATTGGATTAATTGAATTGTTTATTTATTTAATTAGTCAGCTAGTGTGTGTATTTTTTTGGCCTTTACTTTAACAGCAGTTTTTCAAGTTTAAGTGAAAACTAGAAGTGGGCAGCAAAGGAGTCTGGGAAGGGTTTTTATTTTAACTTTAAAAGTCAGTTACCTGGGTGGTTCCCCCTCAGTAGTAGTTTTTTTTTTCTCTCGGGCCCCTAGCCCTATAAATTGGTGCAGAGGAGATACCCGATCCTCTACACTGGTAGAGGATCCCACCCTTCCATCCTCCTCTAACCTAATTATAAGTGTGGGGAAGTTTTTTGTTTTCTTTTTTTCTTGCTGGTAATGGCTTCAGGGATGGCAGTTCAGGCAGTATGCTGCATCTCCTGTGGGATGTATGTGGTGAGGAAATCCAGTAGTGTTTCAGGAGATTTTAGTTGTAAGAAGTGCATTAGATTGCAGCTTCTGGAGGAGCGTGTAAAGGAGCTGGAGGGGGAGGTAGAGGAACTCCGCATAATTCGGGAGGCGGAGGTGGAAGTTGATAGGAGTTATAGAGAAATAGTAACTCCTAGAAATGAGGCTTGGGTCAATGCCAGGAGGAGGGGTAAGAAGCAATCGGGAAGACAATCCCCTGGGGCGGTTCCCCTCCATAATAGGTTTTCGGTGCTGGAGGCTACAGTTGAGGAGGAATCAACTGAGCATAGAGAGCAGATCTCTGGGGGTGAGCCGTGTGAGAAAGCTCAGGTGGTTAGGGGCTGTAAAAGACTGGGCCTTGTGATTGGGGACTCCACAATTAAGGGGACAGATAGGAGGGTCGGAACTAAAGGTAGGGACTCAGGGTTGGTGTGTTGCCTACCAGGGGCTGGGGTCCGGGATGTGTCTGACAGGGTATTCAGGACTCTTAGGGGGGAGGGAGATAAACCACAAGTTATTGTACATGTGGGGACACACGACATAGGGAGGATAGGGGAAGGGGATATTAGGCAGGGATTTATGGAGTTGGGGTGGAAACTAAAGGCCAAGACTGACAGAGTGGTTATCTCTGGACTCTTGCCTGTACCACGGGATAGTTTAGAGAGGAATAGGGAGAGGGAAGGTTTGAATTCATGGCTGAGGGGATGGTGCAGGAGGGAGGGGTTCAGGTACTTAAGCAATTGGGGCTCGTACTGGGGAAGGTGTGACCTCTATGAGAAGGATGGTCTACACCTTAATCAGAAGGGGACCAATATCCTGGGGGGTAAATTTGCTAAGGCCATGCAGGGAGGTTTAAACTGATTCGGGGGGGGGGAGGGATCCTGAGTAGTGGGGCTGAAAGTGAGGGATGCATGGATGGGGACTGCAATGCACGGCATTGCAGAGGTGGGGTGGAGCAGGGTTTGAAATGTGTATACTTCAATGCCAGGAGTATTCGCAATAAAGTGGGTGAACTTGCAGCGTGGATCAGTACCTGGGACTTTGATGTTGTGGCTATTTCAGAGACATGGATAGAGCAGGGGCAGGAATGGATGCTGCAGGTCCCGGGGTTCAAATGTTTTAGTCGAAGTAGGGAAGGAGGTAGAAGAGGGGGAGGGGTAGCATTATTGGTCAGAGATTGTATCACAGTGTCAGAGAGGAGGTTTGATGAGGACTTATCTGTTGAGGTAGTATGGGCGGAGATTAGAAATAGGAGAGGAGAGGTCACCCTGTTGGGAGTCTTTTATAGACCTCCTAAAAGTTCTAGAGAGGTTGAGGAAAGGATTGCAGAGTCAATCCTGCTTAGGAGTGAAAGTAATAGGGCAATTGTTATGGGGGATTTTAACTTGACTAATATTGACTGGAATTGTTATAGCTCTAGCTCGTTAGAGGGGTCAGTTTTTGTTCAAAGCGTGCAGGAAGGTTTTTTGACTCAGTATGTAGACAGGCCAACTAGAGGTGAGGCTATATTGGATCTGGTGCTGGGAAATGAGCCAGACCAGGTGCTAGACTTGGAAGTTGGTGTGCATTTTGGTGATAGTGACCACAATTCGGTTACGTTCACCTTAGTGATGGAAAGGGATAGGCATGAACCTCGGGCCAGTGGTTTTAGCTGGGGGAAGGGTAATTATGAGGCTATTAGGAGAGAATTAGGAAACATAGGTTGGACTAGGAGATTACAGGGACTGGGAACGTCCGACATGTGGAGTTTTTTCAAGGAGCAGCTACTGCGAGTCTGTGATAGGTATGTCCCTGTCAGGCAAGGAGGAATTGGTAGGGCTAGGGAACCGTGGTGCACCAAAAAAGTTTCTTTGTTGGTTAAAAAGAAAAAGGAGGCTTATGTTCGGATGAGACGTGAGCACTCGGGTAGTGCACTAGAAAGCTTTAGATTGGCTAAGAGGGAGTTGAAGAGCGAGCTTAGAAGGGCTAAAAGGGGACATGAGAAGACTTTGGCGGATAGGGTTAAAGAGAATCCTAAGGCGTTCTATAGGTATGTCAAGAACAGAAGGTTGGTTAGGGCAAGTTTAGGGCCAGTTATAGATGGCAGAGGGAAGTTATGTGTGGAACCGGAGGAGATTGGTGAAGCATTGAACCAATATTTCTCTTCGGTGTTCACGCAAGGGGACATGAATATAGCTGAGGAGGACACTGGGTTGCAAGGGAGTAGAATAGACAGTATTACAGTTGATAAGGAGGATGTGCAGGATATTCTGGAGGGTCTGAAAATAGATAAATCCCCTGGTCCGGATGGGATTTATCCAAGGATTCTCTGGGAGGCAAGAGAAGTGATTGCAGAGCCTCTGGCTCTGATCTTCAGGTCGTCGTTGGCCTCTGGTATAGTACCAGAAGATTGGAGGTTAGCGAATGTTGTCCCATTGTTTAAGAAGGGGAACAGAGACTTCCCCGGGAATTATAGACCGGTGAGTCTCACTTCTGTTGTCGGCAAGATGTTGGAAAAGATTATAAGGGATAGGATTTATAGTTATTTGGAGAGTAATGAATTGATAGGTGATAGCATGGTTTTGTGGCAGGTAGGTCGTGCCTTACTAACCTTATTGAGTTTTTTGAGAAAGTGACCAAGGAGGTGGATGGGGGCAAGGCAGTGGACGTGGTATATATGGATTTTAGTAAGGCGTTTGATAAGGTTCACCATGGTAGGCTTCTGCAGAAAATGCAGATGTATGGGATTGGGGGTGATCTAGGAAATTGGATCAGGAATTGGCTAGCGGATAGGAAACAGAGGGTGGTGGTTGATAGTAAATATTCATCATGGAGTGCGGTTACAAGTGGTGTACCTCAGGGATCTGTTTTGGGGCCACTGCTGTTTGTAATATTTATTAATGATCTGGATGAGGGTATAGTTGGGTGGATTAGCAAATTTGCTGATGACACCAAAGTCGGTGGTGTGGTAGACAGTGAGGAAGGGTGTCGTAGTTTGCAGGAAGACTTAGACAGGTTGCAAAGTTGGGCCGAGAGGTGGCGGATGGAGTTTAATGCGGAGAAGTGTGAGGTAATTCACTTTGGTAGGAATAACAGATGTGTTGAGTATAGGGCTAACGGGAGGACTTTGAATAGTGTGGAGGAGCAGAGGGATCTAGGTGTATGTGTGCATAGATCCCTGAAAGTTGGGAATCAAGTAGATAAGGTTGTTAAGAAGGCATATGGTGTCTTGGCGTTTATTGGTAGGGGGATTGAATTTAGGAGTCGTAGCGTTATGTTGCAACTGTACACAACTCTGGTGCGGCCGCACTTGGAGTACTGTGTGCAGTTCTGGTCCCCACATTACAGGAAGGATGTGGAGGCTTTGGAGAGGGTGCAGAGGAGGTTTACCAGGATGTTGCCTGGTATGGAGGGGAGATCCTATGAGGAGAGGCTGAGGGATTTGGGATTGTTTTCGCTGGAAAGGCGGCGGCTAAGAGGGGATCTTATTGAAACATATAAGATGATTAGAGGTTTGGATAGGGTGGATAGTGATAGCCTTTTTCCTCTGATGGAGAAATCCAGCACGAGGGGGCATGGCTTTAAATTGAGGGGGGGTAGTTATAGAACCGATGTCAGGGGTAGGTTCTTTACCCAGAGGGTGGTGAGGGATTGGAATGCCCTGCCAGCATCAGTAGTAAATGCGCCTAGTTTGGGGGCGTTTAAGAGATCCGTAGATAGGTTCATGGACGAAAAGAAATTGGTTTAGGTTGGAGGGTCACAGTTTTTTTTTTAACTGGTCGGTGCAACATCGTGGGCCGAAGGGCCTGTTCTGCGCTGTAATGTTCTATGTTCTATGTTCAGTATTCCAGCTGCGGCCTCACCAATGCCTTGTACAGATGCAGCAAGACATCTCTGCTTTTATATTCTATCCCCTTGCGATAAATGCCAACATCCCATTTGCCTTCTTGATCACCTGTTGTACTTGCAGACTGAGTTTTTTGCGACTTATGCACAAGGACCCCCAGGTCCCTTTTCACAGTAGCATGTTGTAATTTTTTTCCATTTAAATAATAATCCAATTTGCTATTATTCCTTCCAAAGCGAATAACCTCGCATTTGCCAACGTTATACTCCACCTGCCAGATCCTCGCCCACTCACTCAGCCTATTCAAATCTCTCTGCAGACCTTCCGTTTCCTCCACGCAATTCACTTTCCCACTTATCTTCGTGTCGTCAGCAAACTTTGTTACCCTACACTCAGTCCCCTCCTCCAGATCATCTATGTAAATGGTAAACAGTTGAGGCCCCAGTACCGATCCCTGCGGCACGCCACTAGTCACCATCTGCCAACCAGAAAAGCACCCATTTATTCCAACTCTCTGCTTCCTGTTGGATAGCCAATCCCCAATCCACGCTAACACCCTACCCCCAACTCCGTGTGCCCCAATCTTCTGCAGCAACCTTTTGTGAGGCACCTTATCGAATGCCTTTTGGAAATCCAAAAACACCGCATCCACCGGTTCCCCTCCGTCAACCGCACGAGTCACATCTTCATAAAAATCCAGTAAGTTCGTCAAACACGACTTTCCTCTCATGAATCCATGCTGTGTCTGTTTGATCGAACCATTCTTATCCAGACGGCCCGCTATTTCTTCTTTAATGATGGATTCCAGCATTTTCCCAACTACGGACGTTAAGCTAACTGGCCTGTAGTTACCCGCCTTTTGTCTACTTCCTTTTTTAAACAGCGGCGTAACAGTAGCCGTTTTCCAATCAGCTGGCACTACCCCAGAGTCCAGTGAATTTTGATAAATAACCACTAACGCATCCGCTATTACCTCTGACATTTCTTTCAGTACCCTGGGATGCATTCCATCCGCGCCCGGGGACTTGTCTACCTTCAGTCCCTTTAGTCTACCAAGCACTGCCTCTCTAGTAACAGTAATTGTATTGAGTACCTCTCCTCCTACCAACACTTGATCGTTAATATTCGGTAAACTATTTGTGTCTTCCACCGTGTGTTCTCAGCTTCCTAGCTTTGACAAATGCTTCCTTTTTCTCTTTGACTCGGCTCACAATATCTCTCGTTATCCAAGGTTCCCAAAACTTGCCATACTTATCCTTCATCCTTACAGGAATGTGCCGGTCCTGAATCCCTATCAATTTACACTTGAAAACCTCGCACATGCCAGATGTTGATTTTCCCTCAAACATCTGCCCCCAATCTACATTCTTCAGTTCCTGCCTAATATTGTTGTAATTAGCCTTCCCCCAATTTAGCACCTTCACTTGAGGACAACACTTATCTTTATCCATCAGTACCTTAAAGCTTACTGAATTGTGGTCACTGTTCTTGAACTGCTCCCCTACTGAAACATCAACCACCTGGCCGGGCTCATTCCCTAATACCAGGTCCAGTATGGCCCCTTCCCTAGTTGGACTATCTACAGACTGTTTCAGGAAGCCCTCCTGGATGCTCCTTACAAACTCAGTCCCATCCACGCCCCCTAGCACTAAGTGAGTCCCAGTCAATATAGGGGAAGTTAAAATCTCCCACCACAACAACCCTGTTACTTTTACACTTTGTCAAAATCTGCTGACATATTTGTTCCTCAATCTCCCGCTGGCAGTTGGGTGGCCTATAGTAAACCCCTAACATTGTGACTACACCCTTCCTATTTCTGAGCTCTACCCATATTGCCTCACTGTATGAACCCTCCGAGGTGTCCTCCCGGATTTCAGCTGTGATACTCTCCTTAACCACTAGTGCAACTCCCCCACCCCTTTTACAGCCCCCTCTATCCTGCCTGAAACATCTGTATCCTGGGACGTTAAGCTGCCAATCCCGTCCTTCCCTTAATGAAGTCTCTGTAATAGCAACAACATCGTAGTTCCTAGTACTAATCCAAGCTCTAAGTTCATCTGCCTTACCTGTTACACTTCTCGCATTGAAACAAATGCACAAATGAGGGTCTACTTGACCCTCTCTGATTAGCAATCCCACCCTGCCTGCTCTTTCTCTGAGTCTTACTGGCCCTACTCTCTCATTCCCCTTCAGTTAATTCACCTTTGCTTTGGTTCCCACCCTCCTGCCAAACTAGTTTAAATCCTCCCGTGTGACACTAGCAAACCTCCCGGCCAGAATATTTGTGCCCCTCCAGGTTAGATGCAACCCGTCCTTCTTGTACAGGTCCCACCTGCCCCGGAAGAGACCCCAATGGTCCAGATATCTCAAACCCTCCCTCCTACACAGCTGTTTAGCCACGTGTTGAGCTGCACTATCTTCCTATTCCTAGCCTCACTCATAAGAACATAAGAAATAGGAGCAGGAGTAGGCTATCTACCCCCTCGAGCCTGCCCCGCCATTCAATAAGATCATGGCTGATCTGAAGTGGATCAGTTCCACTTACCCGCTTGATCCCTATAACCCCTAATTCCCTTACCAATCAGGAATCCATCTCTAAGGGAATCCATCTGTAAGGGACTTGCACGTGGCACTTGGAGTAATCCTGAGATTACAACCCTAGAGGTCCTGCTTTTTAATTTTCTACCTAACTCCCTAAACTGCTGCTACAGGACCTCATCACTCTTCCTGCCTATGTCGTTAGTACCAATATGTACCATGACCTCTGGCTGTTCACCCTCTCCCTTCAGAAAGCTTTCTGCCCATTCAGAGACATCCTGGACCCTGGCACCAGGGAGGCAACATACCATCCTGGAGTCTCTTTCACGTCCACAGAAACGCCTGTCTGTACCCCTAACTATAGAATCCCCTGTAACTATTGCTCTAGTCCACTTTATCCCTCCCTGCTTAACAACAGAGCCAGCTGTGGTGCCACTGCTTTGGCTGCTGCTGCTGGTATCCCCTGATAGCCCATCTCCCCCAACAGTATCTAAAATGGTATACTTGTTAGAGAGGGAGATGACTACAGGGGACTCCTGCACTGACTGCCTGACCCTTCTGGCGGTCACCCATCTATCAGCCTGCACCTTCGGTGTGACCACATCTCTAACGCTCCTATCTATGATGCTTTCCGCCTCCTTCATGCTCCTCAGTGCATCCAGCTGCTGCTCCAACCTATCCATGCGGTCTGGAAGGAGCTGCAATTGGGTGCACCTCCTGCAGATATAGTCGTCCGAGACCCTGGAAGCGTCACAGATCTCCCACATCTCACAAGTGCAACACTTAACCCCATTAACCGACATTTCGAGCACCAATTAAATTATTTAAAGAAAATTTATAAAACTCTTACCTTTACTTTTACCGTGTCACAGTGGCCTTTTTTTTGATCAGAGGAGGAGGGAAACACTAATGTCGTGTTTGGGGCTTACCGCTCCTAGACACAGATCTTCCGCTTCCCACTTCTGGCGAACATTGGCGGGCATCCACACTTCCGACTGAGCTGCAGTTGTGACGAGCAGACAAAGGTCTTCAGTGGTGGAGGGGATGGGAGTAGGGGGAGCCAGAGGGGCATCATCCTTTCTGGTAGAAGGGAACATGGTGTGGCACCTGAAGGGGTAGGTGAAGGGGGCGGGGGGGGGACGACTCAGTGAAGATGGGGGAAGCGAGCCGCTTTTAGAACTCACCCTTCCCGAAGCAGAAATCCTCAATGGTTTGGCCTCTGAGCTCTCGAGGGACCCTATCACTGGGAGGGGAAATCTCTGGCTGGTGAACTGGATGTGTGTGCTGTAGACAAGGCCTGTCGGAGACACCTCTATGGGGCTGCCAGTGAGTTAGTGACTGAGCATGTTCGCTCTAATACAGAGCCATGACTTCAGTGAGCTCACCCTTGCCTACCAACCCTTACATTAACGATTTGGTCTTAAATGTAGGACGTATGGTCAAGAAGTTCACGGATGACAGGAGAATTGGTCGAGTGGTAAACAGTGAGGAGAATAGCAGTAGATTGCAGGAAGATATCATTGGACTGGTCACATGGGCAGAGCGGTGGTAAATGGAATTCAACCCAGAAAAGTCTGAGCTAATGCGCTCGGAGAGGGCCAATAAAGCAAGGGATCACACTATGAATAGTAGGACCCTGGAATGTACTGATGTTCAGAGGGACATTGGAGTGCATATCTCATATCTATGAAGGTGGCAGAACAGGTAGATAAGGTGGTGAAGACATATGGAATACTTGCCTTTATTAGCTGAAGCATAGAATACAAGAGCAGGAAGGTCATGCTGGAACTGTATAAAACGCTGGTTAGGCCACAGCTGGAGTAATGTGTGCAGTTCTAGTCACCATATTGTAGGAAAGATGTGATTGCACTGGAGAGGGTGCAGAGGAGATTTACCAGGATGGTGCCTGGGATGGAGGGTCTGAGCTATGAGGAGAGACTGGATAGGCTGGAGCTGGTTTCCTTAGAGCAGCAAAGGTAAAGAAGGGACCTGATAGGAGGTGTATAAGATAATGAGGGGCATAGGAAGATCGGTGGACAGGAAGGCACTTTTTCCCCTTCGCAGATGGGTCAATAACCAGGGAGCAGGGATTTATGGAAAGAGGTAGAATGCTAAGAGGGGAAGTTGAGGAGAAACTTCATCCGGAGGGAGGTGAGAGTCTGCAACTCACTGCCTGAGAGGGTGGTTGAGTCAGAAACTCTGGTAATGTTTAAGAAATATTGAGATATTCACTTGCCTCCAGGACTGTGGGCCCAGCACTGGAAAATGGGATTAGTGCAGTCAGATCTTAGTTGACCGAGATGGACACGATGGGCCAAATGGCCTCTTTCTGGGCTGTAAACATTGTAGTAATCTATGAATTTAGCTCAGGCAACATCTGTGGTGAGAAAGAAGCTTAACATTTCAGGTTGATTAATTTTCATCAGAACTTGATTGATTGAATTGTTTATTTATTTAATTAGTCAGTTAGTGTGTGGTTTTTTTTGGCCTTTACTTTTGTAGTCGTATTTTTCTTAAGTTTAAAGTGAAAACCAGAAGTGGGCTGCTAAGGAGTCTGGGAAGGGTTTTTATTTTAACTTTAAAAGTCAGTTACCTGGGAGGTTCCCCCTCATTGTTCCACTGGAGCAAGCTGAGAGGGAGTGATTGGAGGCAGCAGTGCTGGTGAGAGATTGATTGAATTGTTTATTTATTTAATTAGTCAGTTAGTGTGTTTTTTTTTTTGGCCTTTACTTTTGTAGTAGTATTTTTCTTAAGTTTAAAGTGAAAACCAGAAGTGGGCTGCTAAGGAGTCTGGGAAGGGTTTTTTAAGCGCGTGAAGTATAAAAGGTAGGCTGCAGTATACAGCGGGCAGCGTCAGGAGCGGGCAGTGGAGTGAGTGGGAAGCAGAGTGTGAGCTATAAGGGCTTTGGCTCACATAAGAACATAAGAAATAGGAGCAGGAGTAGGCCATCTGGCCCTTCGAGCCTGCCCCGCCATTCAACAAGATCATGGCTGATCTGAAGCGAATCAGTTCCACTTACCCGCCTGCTCCCCATAACCCCTAATTCCCTTATCGATCAGAAAACTATCTACCCGTGATTTAAACATATTCAACGAGGAAGCCTCCACCACTTCAATGGGCAGAGAATTCCAGAGATTCACTACCCTCTGAGAGAAGAAGTTCCCCCTCAACTCTGTTCTGAACCGGCCCCCCCTTATTTTGAGGCTGTGCCCTCTAGTTCTGGTTTCCCTTCTAAGTGGAAAGAATCTCTCCACCTCTACCCTATCCAGCCCCTTCATTATCTTATATGTCTCTATAAGATCACCCCTCATCCTTCTAAACTCCAACGAGAACAGACCCAATCTGTTTAATCTCTCCTCATAAGCTACACCCCTCATCTCCGGTATCAACCTGGTGAACCTTCTCTGCACTCCCTCCAAGGCCAATATATCCTTTCGCAAATAAGGGGACCAAAACTGCACACAGTACTCCAGTTGCGGCCTCACCAGTGCCTTGTACAGTTGCAGCAAGACCTCCCTGCTTTTATATTCTATCCCCCTCGCGATAAAGGCCAACATTCCATTCGCCTTCTTGATCACCTGCTGCACCTGCAGACTGAGTTTTTGCGATTCGTGCACAAGGACCCCCAGGTCCCTCTGCACAGTCGCACGATGTAATTTTTCTCCATTTAAATAATATTCCAATTTGCTATTATTTCTTCCAAAGTGGATACCTCACATTTGCTAACGTTATATTCCATCTGCCAGATCCTCGCCCACTCACTCAGCCTATCCAAATCTCTCTGCAGACTTTCCGCGTCCTCCACGCAATTCGCTTTCCCACTCACCTTCGTGTCATCAGCAAACTTGAATACCCTACATTCAGTCCCCTCCTCCAGATCATCTATGTAAATGGTAAACAATTGAGGCCCCAGCACCGATCCCTGCGGCACGCTTGTGGGAAGCAGAGTGTGAGCTATAAAGGCTTTGGCTCACAGGGCTTAGGCCCTGTGTGTCCTTGATAGGTATGTCCCTGTCAGGCAGGGAGGAAATGGCCGAGTGAGGGAACCATGGTTCACGAAAGAGGTGGAATGCCTTGTGAAAAGGAAGAGGGAAGCTTATGTAGGGATGAGGAAACAAGGTTCGGATGGCTCGATTGAGGGTTACAAGTTAGCAAGGAACGAGCTGAAAAAGGGGCTTAGGAGAGCTAGGAGGGGACATGAGAAGTCCTTGGCGGGTCGGATCAAGGAAAACCCCAAGGCTTTTTACTCTTATGTGAGGAATAAAAGAATGACCAGGGTGAGGTTAGGGCCGGTCAAGGACAGTAGTGGGAACTTGTGTATGGAGTCAGTAGAGATAGGCGAGGTGATGAATGAATACTTTTCTTCAGTGTTCACTAAGGAAAGGGGCCATGTTTTTGAGGAAGAGAAGGTGTTACAGGCTAATAGGCTGGAGGAAATAGATGTTCGGAGGGAGGATGTCCTGGCAGTTTTGAATAAACTGAAGGTCGATAAGTCCCCTGGGCCTGATGAAATATATCCCAGGGTTCTTTGGGAGGCGAGGGATGAGATTGCAGAGCCTTTGGCCTTGATCTTTGGGTCCTCACTGTCCACGGGGATGGTGCCAGAGGACTGGAGAATGGCGAATGTTGTTCCTCTGTTTAAGAAAGGGAATAGAAATGACCCTGGTAATTATAGACCGGTTAGTCTTACTTCGGTCGTTGGTAAATTGATGGAAAAGGTCCTTAGGGAGGGGATTTATGAGCATTTAGAAAGATGCGGATTAATCCGGGATAGTCAGCACGGATTCGTGAAGGGCAAGTCGTGCCTCACAAATTTGATAGAATTTTTTGAGGAGGTAACTAAGTGTGTTGATGAAGGTAGGGCAGTTGATGTCATATACATGGATTTTAGTAAGGCGTTTGATAAGGTCCCACATGGTCAGCTTATAATGAAAGTGAGGAGGTGTGGGATAGAGGGAAAGTTGGTCGATTGGATAGGTAACTGGCTGTCTGATCGAATGATATGGAGATGCCGGCGTTGGACTGGGGTAAACACAGTAAGAAGTTTAACAACACCAGGTTAAAGTCCAACAGGTTTATTTGGTAGCCACACAAGCTTTCGGAGCTGCAAGCCCCTTCTTCAGGTGAGTGGGAATTCCCACTCACCTGAAGAAGGGGCTTGGAGCTCCGAAAGCTTGTGTGGCTTTTGCTACCAAATAAACCTGTTGGACTTTAACCTGGTGTTGTTAAACTTCTTACTGTGTCTGATCGAAGACAGAGGGTGGTGGTGGATGGAAAATTTTCGGATTGGAGGCAGGTTGCTAGCGGAGTGCCACAGTGATCAGTGCTTGGTCCTCTGCTCTTTGTGATTTTTATTAATGACTTAGAGGAGGGGGCTGAAGGGTGGATCAGTAAATTTGCTGATGACACCAAGATTGGTGGAGTAGTGGATGAGGTGGAGGGCTGTTGTAGGCTGCAAAGAGACATAGATTGGATGCAAAGTTGGGCTGAAAAATGGCAAATGGAGTTTAACCCTGATAAATGTGAGGTGATTCATTTTGGTAGGACTAATTTAAATGTGGATTACAGGGTCAAAGGTAGGGTTCTGAAGACTGTGGAGGAACAGAGAGATCTTGGGGTCCATATCCACAGCTCTCTAAAGGTTGCCACTCAAGTGAATAGAGCTGTGAAGAAGGCCTATAGTGTGTTAGCTTTTATTAACAGGGGGTTGGAGTTTAAGAGCTGTGGGGTTATGCTGCAACTGTACAGGACCTTGGTGAGACCACATTTGGAATATTGTGTACAGTTCTGGTTGCCTCACTATAAGAAGGATGTGGAAGCACTGGAAAGAGTGCAGAGGAGATTTACCAGGATGCTGCCTGGTTTGGAGGGTAGGTCTTATGAGGAAAGGTTGAGAGAGCTCGGGCTGTTCTCTCTGGAGCGGAGGAGGCTGAGGGGAGACTGAATAGTGGTTTATAAAATGATGAAGGGGATAGATAGAGTGAACGTTCAAAGACTATTTCCTCGGGTGGATGGAGCTATTACAAGGGGGCATAACTATAGGGTTCATGGTGGGAGATATAGGAAGGATATCAGAGGTAGGTTCTTTCTGCAGAGAGTGGTTGGGGTGTGGAATGGACTGCCTGCAGTGATAGTGGAGTCAGACACTTTAGGAACATTTAAGCGGTTATTGGATAGGCACATGGAGCACACCAGGATGATAGGGAGTGGGATAGCTTGATCCTGGTTTCAGATAAAGCTCGGCACAACATCGTGGGCCGAAGGGCCTGTTCTGTGCTGTACTGTTCTATGTTCTATGTTCTAACTGTTCTGATAGACAATAGAATTCATCCCTTAGTTCATTCTGTAAATTTTCAGCTCCATGCCCATGAGGAGAGTAATTTTATACATTTACACCGAGTGGGAACAGCAGAGAGGAAGTCCCATGGCAGATGGAGGGAGTGAACAATACATTTCCAATGGATTTATTTCTGAATGTGTGACACACTGATGTCAGATTATCAGTGTTATTTATAAACATCTTTATGACTCTTGTCAAAGAATTCAGTGTAAGGATCTTGGCTGCATCTCATCGGAAATTGAATCCTATTAGAAAGAAGGAAATGTTCAATGAGACGACAAGGATTCATGCAGCTTTATGATAAATCTGTTGAATAGGGTGTGAGCGCAACATTGTGAAAACAGGAAACAGGTGGCTCCAAAGAGGAAGAAAATGTAATCATCATTGCAAGTATTGAACTCAGTGGAATCAGGGCGACACATAACGGTTCTCTCACTTTTATTAGCCGCATTTCCTGACATTTTGCTCATGCCGAGGTTAGAATGGGATAGGATTGTCAGATAGTGATAGGATAGCCAGATAGGGATAGCCGGATAGGGATAGGATAGCCAGATAGGGATAGCCGGATAGGGATAGGATAGCCAGATAGGGATAGGATAGTCAGATAGGGATAGGATTGCCAGATAGGGATAGGATAGCCAGAGAGGGATAGGATAGCCGGATAGGGATAGGATAGCCAGATCGGGATAGGATAGCCGGATAGGGATAGGATTGCCAGATAGGGATAGGATAGCCAGATAGGGATAGGATAGCCGGATAGGATAGCCAGATAGAGATAGGATTGCCAGATAGGGATAGGATAGCCAGATAGGGATAGGATAGTCAGATAGGGATAGGATAGTCAGATAGGGATAGGATAGTCAGATAGGGATAGGATAGCCAGATAGGGATAGGATAGTCAGATAGGGATAGGATTGCCAGATAGGGATAGGATAGCCAGAGAGGGATAGGATAGCCGGATAGGGATAGGATAGCCAGATAGGGATAGGATAGCCGGATAGGGATAGGATTGCCAGATAGGGATAGGATAGCCAGATAGGGATAGGATAGCCGGATAGGATAGCCAGATAGAGATAGGATTGCCAGATAGGGATAGGATAGCCAGATAGGGATAGGATAGCCGGATAGGGATAGGATTGCCAGATAGGGATAGGATAGCCAGATAGGGATAGGATAGCCGGATAGGGATAGGATAGCCAGATAGGGATAGCCGGATAGAGATAGGATAACTAGGGGAATGTGCTTCACATTATCTTTCTGTTTCTTTCAACATTTCCTTCACGTCACCAATAACAAGAACTGATAGGGTGGGATTTTCCAGCCTCGCTCATCCGGAAACCGTAAAATCCCGCCCGAGGTCAACGGAACTTTCCATGGTCCGCCCCTCCTCTGCTCCGATTCCCGAAGCGGGCGGGACGGTAAAATTCCAGCCATAGTGTCTATAATGTAATAAAACATCCCAAGATTGTCCCAGTAACGGTGACCATGGAACTATTGCCCTAAAAACACATCTGGTCCTTTAGGGAAGGAAATCTGCCGTCCTTACCCGGTCTGGCCTACATGTGACTCCAGAGCCACAGCAATGTGTCTGACTCCTAACTGTCCTCTGAGATGGTGTGGTTTGTTATTCCTTTCAAGAGCTTTAGGGATGGATGATAAATGTGGCCTTCCCAGCAACACCCACACCCCCTGAAAAAAATATACTTTCCAAGAACCGGATGACGGGATATTGGGGCAAATCTTCCTGTCCCGTCCGCCACGGGAATTGTAGTGGGCGGGAATGGACCATGGAAAGGTCCATTGACCTCGGGCGGGATTTTCCGGTTTCAGGGCGAACACAGCTGGAAAATCCCACCCATTAAGTCAGGTGACTAAAAACTGGATGAAAGAGGAAGGGTTTAAGGGGTGTCTTAAAGGAGGAAAGTGAGATGGAAAGGTGTAAGGAGGGAATTCCAGAGCTTAGGGCCTGCACAACTGATGATGCGGCCACCAATAGATTAAAATCTGGAATGCTCAGGAAGTCAGAATTCTTCCGTCGAAGGATTCACAGGTGCTGCGAATAAAGCGGGGCATGTAGGCGTATTTTTCTTCGATTTCCAGAAAGCATTTGATAAAGTGTCACTTTATCAAATGTGGAAAGTAAAAGCTCATGATGTAGACAGTAACTCATTAGCATGGTTGTAGATTGGCTGGCAAAAAACAAAGAGTATGCTTAAATGGTTCTTTTTCTGATCAACAGGATGTGATGAGTTGAAACGCACAGGGTCCTGTGCTGGGGCCTCAACCTTTTACATTTATATCAATGATTTTGATGAGGGGAATGAAGGCATGGTCTCTAAGTTTGCAGATGACACAAAGATAATGTCAGTAAAACGAAGGAGATAGTCATCGACTTGAGGAAATGTTGTGGAGAACATGCCCCTGTCTACATCAATGGGGGTGAAGTCGAAATGGTCGAGAGCTTCAAGTTTCTAGGTGTCCAGATCACCAACAACCTGTCCTGGTCCTCCAAGCCGATACTTTAGTTAAGAAAGACCACCAACGCCTCTACTTTCTCAGAAGGCTAAGGAAATTCGGCATGTCAGCTATGACTCTCACCAAGTTTTACCGATGCACCATAGAAAGCATTCTTTCTGGTTGTATCACAGCTTGGTATGGCTCCTGCTCTGCTCAAGATCACAAGAAACTACAAAGGGTCGAGAATGTAGCCCAATCCATCACGCATACCAGCCTCCCATCCATTGACACTGTCTACACTTCCCGCTGCCTCGGGAAAGCAGCCAGCATAATCCCCACAGGATCCCCACACACCCCGGACATTCTCTCTCCCACTTTCTTCTGTTGGGAAAAATATACAAAAGACTGAAAACATGTACCAACTGACTCAAGAACAGCTTCTTCCCTGCTGCCGTAAGACTTTTGAATGGTCCTACCTCATATTAAGTTGATCTTTCTCTTCACCCTATCTGTAAGTGTAACATTATATTCTGCACCCTCTCCTTTCCTTCTCCCCTATGTACTCCATGAATGGTATGTTTTTGCTGTATAACGCGCAAGAAACAATACTTTTCACTGTATCCCAATAATACAATAATAAGTCAAATCAAATCAAAAATAGATAGTAAAGCATGTTGTCAGGAGGATATCATGAATTTGTAGACAGATATGGATAGGTTAAGTGAGTGGGCAAAAATATGACAAATGTGTATAATGTGGAAAATGTGAAGTTATTCACTTTGTCAGGAAGAATAAAGAAAGTATTACCCAGAGAACACTGCAGAGTTCTGAGGTGCAGAGTGATTGAGGTGTTTTAGTGCAGTCGTCACAAAAAGTTAGAATGCAGATACAGCATGTAATCAAGAAGGCTAAAGGAATGTCATTCTTTATTATGAGAAGAATTGAACATAAAAATAAGGATGTTATGCTTCAGTTAGATAGGGCATTGGTAAGATCACAGCTTGAATAGTGGGTGCAGTTCTGGTCTCCTTGTTTAAAGAAGATTGTAAATGTGCTGGAGGTAATTCAGAGGATGTTTACTGGATTGACATCTGGAATGAGTGGGTTGTCTTATGAGGAAAGGTTAGACAAACTGGACTTCTTTACACTGGAGTTTAGAAGAGTGAGGGGTGGCTCTATTGAAGTCTACAAGATTCTGAATGGTCTTGAGAAGGTGGACATGGAAATGATGTTGCCTCTTGTGGGCGACTCCAGAACCAGGGGCAGTATTTTGTGTTTTGAAATTGGGAGTCATCTTTATAAGACACACATGAGGAGAGTTGTTTTCTCTCGGAGGGTTTGTGGCTTTGGAACTCTGCGTGGAGGCAGAGTCATTGAATATTTTTAAGGCAGAAGTGGATAGATTCTTGCAAGGGAATTAATGGTTATTGGGGGTAGAATGGGAATGTGGAGCTTGAAACAGATTAGCCATAATCTTATTGAATGGTGGAGCAGGCTTCAATGGCAGTGCTTTGAATTCAGCTTCATACACTGAGTGAGGAATCAGCGACTCTGCTGCCCCTGTCTCCACCTCCATCTTAACTGTCTATCTTGGGAAGGACCCAGAACCAATTGGCTTCCCCTCAGACTGATAGGATATTTAGCCAAAATATCTAAGCTGTAGCCTTAGGCTCTCCTGCTTCCTCCACAGATTTGGTTGACTCTCCTGGCTGGTGGCATGTACCTTGGGCCTTGTCTTCAGGTTAGTCTCTCTCCAACTCTCCTTTCCCTCTTTAGGTTGCATCCTACAGTTTCGGGCAATATGTCCCACCCACTTACATCTGCGGCATTGGGCTTCACCAGTCCAGCATGTTGACTCTCTGCGCCAGACTTGTCACATCAGCGGCATTCTACGGTTGGCACTGCATTCTGCGGAGCTTCAGCTACTTTATGAACTTGGGCACTGACACCCAACTGTGTTGCCTCTTTGGCGGCCAGTGCCATTGCAGTAGCTATATCAACGTTTACTTTGAAGTCTAGGATTTTTTTTTGTTAAAGGTTTTCACTTGATAGCTTCATTGTGGAGACCACCAACTGAACGGTCCCATAACATCTTAAAGAAACCCACCAAATTCACATGATGGACTGTCCTTCCAGCTGTAACCTTTTATAAAACCAAAAATGTTCTGCTATCATTAATGGCTTTGGTGCAACATGTTTCCTAACCCTACACACAGATCCCCAAGGGCTTCCTCCACGGGCTTTTCTGGCTGCACCAGACTCCTCAGCATAGCAAATGTCTCATTCCCAATGGTGTTCCGAAAGACTGCTCGCACAAGGTTCTCTTCCACTTTATTGTATATAACCAGTGAGATTATATATGGTGAGCTTATGCACGCCAGTGGGAGAGAGACTGCAGCCAGAGTGAGATTCAGCCAGAGTGAGGGTATCGGGAATTCGGTGCTGAGGGGAAAGAGGTGCTCATTTTTGGGAGGACTGGAGAGACGGGATCTGTGAGGGAAACTCGAGGGCAAGTGAGAGGTAGAAAGAAATCAAACCGTGACGTCACGGCTGGCAGGTAAGTGATTGGCTGGTGACTGGTAAGTATCTTTTCTTTTTTCCCTTTTTTCTCTCTTGCCATTGTTGTTGTTGTTGGAAGATAACTTCAGGGTTAAGTCACGGCAGGAGATCCCAGACCCGTCTCATGCTCATCTTGTGCCATGTGGGAATTCAGAGACCCTTCCGGTGTCCCTGGCTCCCTCATGTGCAGGAAATGTGTCCAACTGCAGCTCCTGTTAGACCGCTTGGCGGCTCTGGAGCTGTGGATGGATTCACTTTGGAACATCCACGATGCTGAGGAAGTCGTGGATAACACATTCAGTGAGTTGGTCACACCGCAGATAAACATTACTGAGGGTGATAGGCAATGGGTGACCACCAGACAGAGGAAGAGTAGGAAGGCAGTCGGGGGTTCCCTGCGGTCATCTCCCTCCAAAACAGATATACCATTTTGGATACTGTTGCAGGAGATGGCTCACCAGGGGAAGGTGGCAGCAGCCAGGTTCATGGCACCATGGCTGGCTCTACTATACAGGAGGACAGGAAAAAGAGTGGCAGAGCTTTGGTGATAGGGACTCAATTGTAAATGGAATAGACAGGCATTTCTGTGGACGCAAACAAGATTCCAGGATGGAGCTTCCCTGGTGCAAGGATCAAGGATGTCTCAAGGCGGCTGCAGGACATTCTGGAGGGGGGAGGGTGAACAGCCAGCTGTCGTGGTACATATAGGCACCAATGATATAGGCAAAAAACAGGATAAGGTCCTACAAGCTGAATTTAGGGAGTTAGGAGTTAAACTAAAAAGTAGGACCTCAAAAGTAGTAATCTTAGGATTGCTCCCAGTGCCACGTGCTGTCAGAGTAGGAATGTCAGGATCGCTAAGATGAATACGTGGCTTGAGGGATGGTGCAAGAGGGAGGGATTCAAATTCCTGGGACATTGGAATCGGTTCTGAGGGAGGTGGGACCAGTACAAATTGGACGGTCTGCACCTGGGGAGGACTGGAACCAATGTCCCAGGGGAAACGTTTGCTCGTGCTGTTGGGGAGGGTTTAAAGTAATGTGGCAGGGGGATGGGAACTGATGCAGGAAGTCAGAGGGAAGTAAAGTGGGGACAGAAACAAAAGGCAGTAAGGGGAAAAGTGGAAGGCAGAGAAACCAAAGACAAAAATCAAAAAGGGCCACAGTACAGAGACTGTGGAGAACTCAGTGAATGGGTCCAGTAAGGCTCAGAGAAATAAAACACAGGGAGCGTACAAAACATGACAGGACAGATGGTCTGAGGTGTGTTTGCTTTAACGCAAGGAGTATGACAGGTAAGGAGTATGAACTTAAAGCTTGGATCACTACATGGAACTATGGTGTTGTGACAATAACGGAGAGTTGAATGAAAGAAGGACAAGACTGGCATCTTAGCATTCCAGGATTTAGATGTTTCAGGAGAGATAGAAAGGATGACAAAAGAGGTGGGGGTGTTGCTTTACTGATTAGGGAGAATGTCACAGCTAAACAGAGGGAGGACACCTTGGTGGTATCATGCAGTGAGGCCATGTGAGTAGAACTCAGGAACAGGAGCGGTGCAATCACACTGTTGGGGTTGTACTGCAGACCTCCCAACAGCCAGCGTGAAGTGGAGGAAGTGATATGTCAGCAGATTATGGGAAGATATAAAAACAACAGGGTTGTTGTGATGGGCGATTTTAACTTCCCCAACATAGACTGGGATTCCATTAGTGCCAGGGTCTTGGATGGGGCAGTTTGTTCGGTGTGTCCAAGAGTGCTTCTTGAGGCAATATGTAGATAGTCCAACTCGGGAAGGGGCTATCTTAGACCTGGTTCTGGGAAACGAGCCCGGAGAGGTGATTGATGTCTCAGCGGGGGAACCATTTTGGGAACAGTGATCACAATTCTATAAGTTTCAGGATACTTGTAGAAAAGGATAGAAGCAGTCCCAGAGTGAGAGTACTAAACCGGGGGAAGACTAACTATGTCAGTATTAGGCTGGAGCTAGGGAATGTAGACTGGGAGCGGCTGTTTGAGGATAAATCCACATCTGATATGTGGGAGTCTTTTAAAAGTCGGTTGTTAACAATTCAAGACAAATATGTTCCTGTAAAAATGAAGGATAAAGTTGGCAGGATTCAGGAACCCTGGATGACAAGAGAGACCGTGCGCTTAGTGAAAAAGGAGGAGGCATATATAAATTTCAGGAAATTGAAAATGGATAAGGCTCTTGAGGAATACACATAGCAGGAAAGCTTAAACAGGGACTAAGGAGGGAAAAAAGGGACCATGAAATGTCCTTGGCAGGCAGGATTAAGGAGAATCCCAGGGCTTTTTATGTATATATAAGGAAGAAGAGGGTAGCTAAGGAAAGGGTGGATCCACTCAAGGTCAGTGGAGGGAATTTGTGTGTGGAGCCAGATGAGGTGGGAGAGGTTCTTAACGAGTACTTTGCATCAATATTCACAAAGGAGAAGGATGTGGTGGATGGTGAGTGTAGAAAGGAGGATGTTGACATTCTAGGACATGTTGTGATGAAAAGTGAGGAGGTATTGAGGGTTTTGAAAAACATTAAGGTGGACAAGTCCCCAGGGCCAGAGAGGGTCTATCGCAGAATACTGAGAGAGGCGAGGGAAGAAATTGCTGCGGCTTTGGCCAAAATCTTTGTATCCTCTTTAGCCACGTGCGAGGTACCAGAGGATTGGAAAGTAGCTAACATTGTTCCTCTGTTTAAGAAGGGCAGAAGAGACAATCTGGGAAATTACAGGCTTGTCCCACCGTCCAAAGATGTGCGGGTTAGGTGGCTTGGTCATGTTAAATTGACCCTAGTATCGGGAGATCAGCAGGGTAAATATGTTGGGTTACGAGGATAGGGCCTGGGTGGGATTGTGGTCAGTGCAGACTCGATGGGCCAAATGCCCTCCTTCTGCACAGTAGGGATTCTAAATGTGAGGTGCTGCGATTTGGAAGGTCTACTGCAGAAGGAAAGTATACAGTAAATGGTAGAGCCCTCAGAAATATTAGCATACAGAGGGATCTAGGCATGCAGATCCACAGTTCCCTGAAGGTGACAACTCAGGTGGGCAAGGTGGTCAAGAAGGCGTACGGCATGCTGGCCTTCATCGGCTGGGGCGTTGTGTATAGGAATTGGAAAATCATGTTGCAGCTGTATAAGACTGATTGCCAGAATATCTGGAGTGAAACGTTGGCTGTTGTAATGTCCTCACTGGAGAAGGTGGTGAAGAAGGCATATGGCATGCTTGCCTTTATAGGACGGGGCATAGAGTATAAAAGTTGGGGTCTGATGTTGCAGTTGTATAGAACGTTGGTTCGGCCGCATTTGGAATACTGCGTCCAGTTCTGGTCGCCACACTACCAGAAGGACGTGGAGGCTTTAGAGAGAGTGCAGAGGAGGTTTACCAGGGTGTTGCCTGGTATGGAGGGGCTTAGCTATGAGGAGAGATTGGGTAAACTGGGGTTGTTCTCACTGGAAAGACGGAGGATGAGGGGAGACCTAATAGAGGTGTATAAAATTATGAAAGGCATAGATAGGGTGAACGGTGGGAAGCTTTTTCCCAGGTCGGTGGTGACGTTCACGAGGGGTCATAGGTTCAAGGTGAAGGGGGGGAGGTTTAACACGGATATCAGAAGGACGTATTTTACACAGAGGGTGGTGGGGGCCTGGAATGCGCTGCCGGGCAAGGTGGTGAAGGCGGGCACACTGGGAACGTTTAAGACTTATCTAGATAGCCACATGAACGGAGTGGGAATGGAGGGATACAAAAGAATGGTCTAGTTTGGACCAAGGAGCGGCGCGGGCTTGGAGGGCCGAAGGGCCTGTTCCTGTGCTGTATTGTTCTTTGTTCTTTAGAACATAGAACATAGAAAGCCACAGCACAAACAGGCCCTTCGGCCCACAAGTTGCGCCGATCACATCCCCACCTCTAGGCCTATCTATAGCCCTCAATCCCATTAAATCCCATGTACTCATCCAGAAGTCTCTTAAAAGACCCCAACGAGTTTGCCTCCACCACCACCGACGTCAGCCGATTCCACTCACCCACCACCCTCTGAGTGAAAAACTTACCCCTGACATCTCCTCTGTACCTATCCCCCAGCACCTTAAACCTGTGTCCTCTCGTAGCAACCATTTCAGCCCTTGGAAATAGCCTCTGAGAGTCTACCCTATCCAGACCTCTCAACATCTTGTAAACCTCTATCAGGTCACCTCTCATCCTTCGTCTCTCCAGGGAGAAGAGACCAAGCTCCCTCAACCTATCCTCATAAGGCATGCCCCCCAATCCAGGCAACATCCTTGTAAATCTCCTCTGCACCCTTTCAATGGCTTCAACATCTTTCCTGTAATGAGGTGACCAGAACTGCGCGCAGTACTCCAAGTGGGGTCTAACCAGGGTCCTATAAAGCTGCAGCATTATCTCCCGACTCCTAAACTCAATCCCTCGATTAATGAAGGCTAGTACGCCGTACGCCTTCTTGACCGCATCCTCCACCTGCGAGGCCGATTTAAGAGTCCTATGTTCTATATTAGGAGTTTTTGGTTTCAAAACGAAAATAAAAAATGTGGTTCGCACGTGTGGATTCAAACTAAGAATAACAGATTTATTGTAGGACCTCTGGCCTGTCCTGTTTGGGTACAAACTGAAAGTAAAACCGCAGTCTGTGCAACACCCTAGTGACATCACCATCAAATCACATAATGAGTTCCTAAAGCAACCTGCAGCCATTTAAATATATAACCACTGTGTAACTGTAGAGATATATAAGAACATAAGAGCTAGGAGCAGGAGTCGGCCATCTGGCCCCTCGAGCCTGCTCTGCCATTCAATAAGATCATGGTTGATCTTTTTGTGGACTCAGCTCCACTTACCCGCCCACTCACCATAACCCTTAATTCCTTTACTGTTCAAAAATTTATCTATCCTTGCCTTAAAAACGTTCAATGAGGTAGCCTCAACTGCTTCACTGGGCAGGGAATTCCAGAGATTCACAACCCTTTGTGTGAAGAAGTTCCTCCTCAACTCAGTCCCAAATCTGCTTCCCCTTATTTTGAGGCTATGCCCCCGAGTTCTAGTTTCATCCGCCAGTGGAAACAACTTCCCTGCTTCTATCTTATCTATTCCCTTCATAATCTTATATGTTTCTATAAGATCTCCCCTCATTCTTCTGAATTCCAATGAGTATAGACCCAGTCTACTCAGTCTCTCCTCATAAGCCAACCCTCTCAACTCCGGAATCAACCTAGTGAATCTCCTCTGCACCCCCTCCAGTGCCAGTATATCCTTTCTCAAGTAAGGAGACCAAAACTGTACACAGTACTCCAGGTGTGGCCTCACTATGCTGCAACATAATCTCGCTGTTTTTAAACATATACCAACATATACCAGCTTTCAGTCAGAACAGATTCTAGGAAAATTCTGCCCTTAGATTTATAAAGCTCCTTTTATGACCACTGGACATCTCAAAACACTTTCCAGCCAAGGAAATATTTCTGAAGTATAGTCATTGTTATAGAATGTAAGAAATGTAAGAAATGTATACCACAAATTTACAGCAATGTGATAAGGAACAGACAATCTGTTTTTGTGGCGTTGATCCCAGGATCCCTTTACTCTTCTCCCAAATAAAACATTGTGTCCACCTGAAGAAGCGGACCAAGCCGTGATAGTGCAGTATTCTGGCAACTATTCCAGTCCTGGTGCAAAAAGATTTCAAAGTGTGAGCGATTTGAACTCTGTATAAAATCTCACCGATATTTCATAAGAAGCTCCCTCCCCACTTGAACTGTGTCCAGAGTTGTGAGAAAAAGAAGGTAACCGTGGATAATAGTGAGGTGCCTGCTTCCTTTATCACACGTTTCACTCAGACTCAATCAGCCAGGTTGCATTTTGTTTTTCCGCTTTGGAACCTGTCATTCCACAATATTTGTACTCCAGATATAGTTTTAAAGAAGAATTTTCCCGAACATTTAAACCTTACATAAACACTGACTGGAAAAGCCATTTCTGTTTAGATTTCAAGTTCCATGTGCAACTAATCATCTGATTCAAAGTCTCGGTGAGGAATGAGTTCAGCTGTCTGACAAAGGCTTTCATGTGCTCACTGCTTCAAGTTCCTGTCGGAGGCTAAAACAATGATTTGTTGCTCTAATCTATGCCTTAGCCATCATCTCTATTCAGCAAGATAAGCAGACTTTTGCACAGTTTTCACTGTAGACGGTTCCTGTTTACTCAACAGAGAATGGTTGAGTTTTGTTCAGTTAATGGAACCAGCCTCTCTTTTGCTGGCTGGACAATGGTGGTGATAAGAGGACTTTCTCGCTACACTCTCCATTCTGAAGCTATACCTCCTCTAGTTAAAGAGCATTTACTACTTTCCTCAACACACTTCCCTCATTTAGAATCCAGTAGGATAATTATTCAGAGTTTTCTTGCAATATTCAACTAACTCTGTTCCAAGTAACTTAAATACTCAGACATAAACTCCAAAATTAAAACCAGTATTTTTATTTTCTTAGTACAAAGCAGATTAGTAAACCGCATTACAGTCACCATGTGGATTGTCCACTGGATGAGGTGGGTTGTAAAATGAGTTGATTTCTCAGACATAACCTTGATGGTATAATTATTGAAAGTATATGGCACAGTACATGTATGCAAATCACCAGTGAACAGAATGAACCAGCTTAACATGGAATTTCACAGGCTTCAGTCAATGTGATAAAAAGTCAAAAAACAGTAATTTGTGCTTTACAGAACATGTGCAATTATACTGAACCGTACAGCACAGCAAAGCCTGACTCCTGTCAGTTCAAGAGCTCTGTCTGCAGTCTCTCTGTAAGAAGTCTCACAACAATCTCTCTTGCCAGCCATTTAAAGCCAGCCTTTGGTCATTTTCCTTTGCAATTCCAGTCTGACTATAATTAGGATTCTGCTCCGTGGAACATAAAGAGATCATTCAACCATATTTCAGCAAATTGTGACATAAATTCTTTCAGTAGCTTTATTATTGGCTAAATGAGCTTAACATTTGAAGGGGATTGTGTCATAGTCAGCACACTTAAAGAAATTCCAGTTATCCCAAATTGTACCCTTTCTCTAACTCTTGTTCCTCTCGACACTTGTTCAGGGAATTATAGTTTTAAACTTACCTTTTTTGGTGGTGATCTAACAATCTCTTCAGGAACTGGCTGTTAGGCTGCACGTTGGCCTGGTGTCAGCTGCCTTCGGGAAAACCAATCTTGTGACTGGGCCTCAACAGACATTGAGCTTCTTATTTGCATTTGTAAAGGATCTAATACGTGTTTCAGGTGTGGGCCTGGGATACCGATTTTTATTTGATATTTAGTGACTCGGCTGACAGTACACCTCCACCTCGTAAAGTATGTGCTTCCTGGCTACCATTTTGGAGGCTTTGTGGGTCTTTTAATACCAGACACCACACGACTGAATTTGTTAATCATTATGTCCTGAATTCTCTAATCCAGTGGTTCCCAAACGTTTTTCACTGGGCCGCACTTTCGGAATAAAAATTTGCTCACGCCACGCCGAATTTTTTATTGATAAGAAATACATTCAAAAACAAAAAAAAAACAACTCCTAGCAGTGCTTGATTCATAACATAGAACACAACTACTTTATAATATGATCATAGGACATCCAGAAAGTATAAAACAATGCTTGTTTAAACCATGTTTAAATGTTTCTTTGATTGTCCTTGAATTTTCCCGCCACACTTGCCATCCTCTCTCACTGCACCAGTGTGGCGCGCCGCACCCTTTGGGAACCACTGCTCTAATCAGTGTGCAGACTTCAAGAACCACTTGTACTTTTGTAGCAGGTTTAATGCAGTAATCCAAAACGCTTCATAGAAGAATATCAGACTAAATCTGGCACTCCGCAACATGGGGGCATATATAAAAGCTTGGTCAAATAAATTGTTTTTAGGCAGCATCTTAAAGAAGATGAGAGGCAGAGAGGTTTAGGGAGGAATTTCCAGAGCTTACGGCCGAAGCAGCTGAATGCACAACCATCAATTGTGGAGAGATTCAAATCAGAATTGCTCAATGTAGTAGAATGGAAAGTATTAATGAGGCTGGGTGCAACACTGCCCACACTGTGATACAAAGGAACACATGACCCGAGTCCAGAGGGCAGTCTTGGAATGGACAGAGACGAGAGTAAAGGCAGGACAGAGACAACTCCTAGCTTAGACCTGTATATATGTAGATAGTTGCTTGTATTTAATAAACACTTACGATTAAGCTATATGAGATGCCAAAACTCTTCATCGAACCACACACTCGAGGCCCAAACAGAAGGATTACAGGTATGTTAAATGAACACTCCAGCAGACTGTGGCTTAGGCTAGAAAGTACAGAACTGACATCAGTTTGAGATTAATGTTTACTCAGGGTTGCAAATTTTTGCCATGTGTCTTTATGTGATTCCACAGGATGATTTTTGACCCGCCGATCTTTGGGTTCATGGGGCAGGATGAGCCACGAGGTGGGAGATTAGGATCATTGGTCATTTGAGAATGGAGAGATCATTTTCAGCCAATGGACACAGCTCCACTGAAGTGAATTTTGCCGGAATGTTTGTGGAACTGGCTTCCAGAAATACCCTGGTGCTTGTTCAAGGGAATTTCCATTGAATTCGGAGGATGTGTCAGAGACATTGTTCATGAATTTCTCTAACGTTCTATGAGTTGCTGATACACAGCCCAGGTTTCACCACAGTATCGGAGAATGTTAATGACAGCTGCTCTGTACACAAGGATTTCTGTTGACTTGGGGACATTTTGTTTTCAAACATTGGGGAGAGTGACTAAAAGGGATGACAGTGGCAAACATTCAAGGAACACATGGGGGAACTGCAGCAACTGTTTGTTCCTGTCTGGCACAAAAGCAAAATGGGTAAGAGGGCCAATCCATGGCTTACAAAGGAAATTAGAGAGTGTTCAATCCAAGGAAGAAGCATACAGATTGGCCAAGAAAAATAATAGGTCTGAGGATTGGGAGCAGTTTAGAATTCAGCAAAGAATGACCAAGAGATTGATTAAGAAGGGGAAAATACAGTACGAAAGTCAGCTTGCAGGGAATGTAAAGACTGATACTAAGAGTTTCCATAGATATGTGAAGAGAAAGAGGTTGGTGAAGATAAATGCCCTTCAGACAGAAACGGGGGAATGTATAATCGGGGACAAAGAAATGGCCGAGCAACTGAATACATACTTTGGTTCTGTCTTCACAAAAGAGGACACAAATCAAATACCAGAAATATTGGAGAATGCAATACTTAGTGAGAGGGAAGAAATGAGGGAGATCAATATTAGTAAAGAAATGGTGCTGGGAAAGGTGATGGGATTGAAGGCAGATAAATCTCCAGGGCCTGATAATCTACAGCCCAGAGTACTTAAGGAAGTGGCTCGAGAAATAGTGGATGCATTGGTGCTCATCTTCCAGGATTCTATAGACTCTGGAACAGTCCCTGCAGATTGGAGAGTAGCTAATGTCACTCCAATATTCAAAAAGGGAGGTAGAAAGAAAACAGGGAATTGTGAGTGAAAAATCATGTCTCACAAATTTGATTGAGTTTTTTGAAGGGGTAATCAAGAAGGTAGATGAGGGCAGTGCAGTTGATGTTGTCTACATGGACTTTAGCAAGGCCTTTGACAAGGTACCACATGGTAGGTTGTTGCATAAAGTTAAATCTCACAGGATCCAGGGTGAGGTATCTAAATAGATACAAAATTGGCTTCTGTGGTTGTAGAGAGTTGTTTCTCAAACTGGAGGCCTGTGACCAGCGGTGTGCCTCAGGGATCAGTGCTGGGCCCACTGTTATTTGTCATTTATATTAATGATTTGGATGAGAATATAGGAGGCATGGTTAGTAAGTTTGCAGATAACACCAAGATTGGTGGCATAGTGGACAGTGAAGAGATTGCAATGGGATCTTGATCAATTGGGCCAGTGGGCTGACAAATGGCAGATGGAGTTTAATTTAGATAAATGCGAGGTGATGCATTTTGGTAGATTGAACCAGGGCAGGACTTACTCAGTTAATGGTAGGGCATTGGGGAGAGTTACAGAACAAAGAGATCTAGGGGTACACGTTCATAGCTCCTTGAAAGTGGAGTCACAGGTGGACAGGGTGGTGAAGAAGGCATTCGGCATGCTTGGTTTCATCGGTCAGAACATTGAATACAGGAGTTGGAACGTCTTGTTGAAGTTGTACAAGACATTGCTAAGGCCACACTTGGAATACTGTGTACAGTTCTGGTCACCCTATTATAGAAAGGATATTATTAAACTAGAAAAAGTGCAGAAGGGATTTACTAGGATGCTACCGGGACTTGATGGTTTGAGTTATAAGGAGAGGCTGGATAGACTGGGACTTTTTTCTCTGGAGCGTAGGAGGCTGAGGGGTGATCTTATAGAGGTCTATAAAATAAGGATGGGCACAGATCAGCTAGATAGTCAATATCTTTTCCCAAAGATAGGGGAGTCTAAAACTAGAGGGCATAGGTTTAAGGTTAGAGGGGAGAGATACAAAAGTGTCCAGAGGGGCAATTTTTTCACGCAGAGGGTGGTGAGTGTCTGGAACAAGCTGCCAGAGGTAGTAGTAGAGGCGGGTACAATTTTGTCTTTTAAAAAACATTTAGACAGTTACATGGATAAGATAGGCATAGAGAGATATGAGCCAAATGCGGGCAATTGGGATTAGTTTAGGAGTTTAAAAAAAGAGTGGCATGGACAAGTTGGGCCGAAGGGCCTGTTTCCATGCTGTAAACCTCTATGACTCTATGAGGCAGCATGGATTTATGAAGAGGAAGTCATAGAACAAAGAACATAAAAAAGCTACAGCACAAACAGGCCCTCCGGCCCACAAGTTGCGCCGAACAATTTCCTTACCTTCTAGGCTCATCTATAACTCTCTATCTTACTAACCTCCATGAACCTATCCAAAAGTCTCTTAAAAGACTCAATCGAATCCACTTCCACCACCACTACCGGCTGTGGATTCCACGCACCCACCACCCTCTGAGTGAAACACTTACCCCTAACATCTCCTCTGTACCTACTCCCCAGCACCCTAAACCTGTGGCCTCTCGTGACAACCATTTCAGCCCTGGGTAAAAGCCTCTGAGAATCCACTCTATCAATACCTCTCAACATCTTATACACCTCTATCAGGTCACCTCTCATCCTTCACCTCTCCAAGGAGAATAGACCGAGCTCTCGCAACCTATCCTCATAAGGCATACCACTTAATCCTGGCAACCTCCTCGTAAATCTCCTCTGCACCCGTTCTATGGCTTCCACATCCTTTCTGTAATGAGGCGACCAGAACTGGGCACAGTACTCCAGGTGGGGTCTGACCAGGGTCCTATACAGCTGCAGCATTATCTCCCGATTTCTAAACTCAATTCCTCTATTGATGAAGGCCAGTATTCCATACGCCTTCTTAACCACAGCCTCCACCTGCGACGCCGCTTTGAACGTCCTATGAACCCGGACCCCAAGATCCCTCTGTTCTTCCACACTGCCAAGTGTCTTACCCTTGATATTATATTCTTCCATCCTATTCAACCTGTCAAAATGAACCACCACACACTTATCTGGGTTGAAGTCCATCTGCCACTTCTCCGCCCAGTCTTGCATCTTATCTATGTCTCGTTGCAACTGCTGACATCCCTCTACACTATCCACAACACCTCCAACCTTTGTGTCATCAGCAAACTTGCCAACCCATCCTTCCACTTCCTCATCCAGGTCATTTATAAAAATCACAAAGAGCAAGGGTCCCAGAACAGATCCCTGGGGCACCCCACTGGTGACCGACCTCCACTCTGAAAAAGAGCCATCTACAATCACTCTTTGCCTTTGGTGGGCAAGCCAGTTCTGAATCCACAAAGCAATGTCCCCTTGTATCCCATGCCCCTTCACTTTTTCCATAAGCCTTGCATGGGGCACCTTATCAAATGCCTTGCTGAAATCCATATAAACCCCATCTACCGCTCTTCCCCCGTCTAAGTGTCTAGTCACATCTTCAAAAACCTCAATCAGACTCGTAAGGCATGATCTGCCTTGGACAAAGCCGTGCTGGCTACTTCTGATCATACTATTCCTCTCCAAATGTCCATAAATCCTGCCTCTCAGGATCTTCTCCATCAACTTACCTACCACTGAGGTTAGACTCACCGGTCTATAATTTCCTGGGCTATCTCTTCTTTTCTTGAATAAAGGAACCACATCCGCCATCCTCCAATCCTCCGGAACCTCTCCTGTCTCTATTGACGACGCAAAGATCATCGCCAGAGGATCAGCAATCTCTTCCCTCGCCTCCCACAGTAACCTGGGGTACATCCCATCCGGTTCCGGTGATTTATCTAACTTGATGCTTTTCAACAGCTCCAACACATCCTCTTTCCTAATGTCCACATGCTCAATCTTCTCAGTCCACTGCAAGTCTGCACTGCAACTACCAAGATCCTTTTCCACTGTGAATACTGAAGCAAAGTATTCATTGAGTATCTCTGCTATTTCTACCGGTTCTATACAGACTTTCCCACCGTCACATTTGATAGGTCCTACTCCTTCACATCTTATCCTCTTGCTCTTAACGTACTTGTAGAATGCCTTGGGGTTTTCCTTTATCCTGTCTGCCAAAGCCTTCTCATGACCCTCCTGGCTCTTCTAATTTCCCTCTTTAGTTCCTTCCTACTAATCGTATACTCTTCCAGATTTCTAACATTACCTAGCTCCCTGAACTTTTTGTAGGCTTTTCTTTTCTTCCTGACTAAATCCATTACAGCTTTCGTGCACCACGGTTCCTGTAACCTACCATAACTCCCCTATCGCACCAGAACATTGCCGTGCAGAGCTCCAGACAAATGTTCCTTGAAAATTTGCCACATTTCTTCCGTACATTTCCCTGAGAAAACCTCCTTCCAGTTTATGCCTCTAATTTCCTGCCTAATAGCATCATAATTGCCCTTACTCCAGATAAACACTTTCCTAGCTCGGCTGATCCTATCTCTCTCCAATGCTCGTGTAAAGGAGATAGAGTTATGATCACTATCCCCAAAATGCTCTCCCACTGAGAGATCTGACACCTGCCCAGGTTCATTTCCCAATACCAAATCAAGCACAGCCTCTCCTCTTGTAGGCTTATCTACATACTGTGTCAGGAAGCCCTCCTGAACACACCTAACAAACTCCTCTCCATCTAAACCCCTTACCCTAGGGATATTCCAATCGATATTTGGGAAATTAAAATCTCCCATCACGACAACTCTGTTATTATCACATCTCTCCAGGATCTGCTTCCCAATCTGCTCCTCCACATCTCTGCTACTATTGGGCGGCCTATAGAAAGCACCCAGTAAAGTTATTGACCCCTTCCTGTTGCGAACCTCCACCCACAGAGATTCCGTAGACAATCCTTCCGTGGCATCCATCTTTTCCACAGCCGTGACACTATCCCTGATCAACAGTGCCACTCCCCCACCTCTTTTGCCTCCTTCCCTGTCCCTCCTGAAACATCTGAAACCCGGCACTTGAAGTACCCAGTCCTGACCCTGAGATAACCAAGTCTCTGTAATGGCCACCACATCACACTTCCAAGTAATGATCCACGCTCTAAGCTCATCCATTTTGTTCACTATACTCCTTGCGTTAAAATAAACACATCTCAACCCTTCGGTCTGAGCGCTCCCTTTCCCCTTCCCCTGCCTATCCTCCCTCTCACACTGCCGACCAACCCCTCTTATTTTTACTCTAACCTCCTCTCTCCCAGTCACCTCATTTTGATTCCCACCCCCCAACCATTCTAGTTTAAACACTCCCCAGTAATCTGAGCAAACCTTCCCGCCAGAATATTGGTCCCCCTGGGATTTAAGTGAAACCCGTCCTTTTTGTACAGGTCGCACCTGCCCCTAAAGAGGTCCCAATGATCCAGGAACCTGAATCCCTGCCCCCTGCTCCAATCCCTCAGCCACTCATTCATCTTCCACCTTATTCCGTTCCTTCCCTCACTGTCTCGTGGCACAGGTAGCAATCCTGAGATTACTACCTTAGCGTTCCTTCTTCTTAACTCCCTACCTAACTCCCTATGTTCTCTTTTCATAACCCTTCCCCTTTCCTGCCTACGTCGGCAGTACCAGTATGCACCACGACCTCTGGCTCCTCTCCCTCCCACTTAAGGATTTCTTGGACCCTGTCGGAAACATCCCTGATCCCGGCTCCAGGGAGGCAAACCACCATCCGCGTTTCTGTGGAAGAAGTCGAGAAACGCGGATGGTGGTTTTGCCACCTTTACCGCCTGCTGGTTCAGAGTACCCCAGTGGTTGTGCCCCTTAAGAATAAGTACTCTTGTTTGAGTACTGTTGGGGGGGACAGCCCACTTGGGGGAAGCAGCAGTGGTCGTTGCCTCCTGTGCGGAGTCCAGCCCTGTAGCATAAAAAGGTAAGGAAAGGAGTAGGAAGGCAGTGGTGATTGGGGACTCCACAGTGAGGGAGTCAGACAGGTTGGCCTTCATTGCGAGAGGTTTCAAGTACAGGAACAGGGATGTGTTGTTGCAATTATACAGGGCCTTGGTGAGGCCACACCTCGAGTATTGTGTGCAGTTTTGGTCTCCTTTTCTGAGGAAGGATGTTCTTGCTCTCGAGGGAGTGCAGCGAAGGTTTACCAGGCTGATTCCGGGGATGGCAGGACTGATGTATGAGGAGGGATTGACCAGGTTAGGATTGTTTTTGCTGGAATTAAGACGAATGAGGGGGATCTCATTGAAGCTTATAAACTTCTAACAGGACTAGACAGGGTAGATGCAGGGAGGATGTTCCCGATGGTGGGGGAGTCCAGAACCAGAGGTCACAGTCTGAGGATTCAGGGTAGACCATTTAGGACGGAGGTGAGGAGACATTTCTTCATCCAAAGAGTGGTGAGCCTGTGGAATTCATTACCACAGGAAGTAGTTGATGCCAAAACATTGAATGTATTCAAGAGGCGGCTGGATACAGCACTTGGGACGAATGGGATCAAAGGGGGAGAAAGCAGGATTAGGCTATTGAGTTGGACGATCAGCCATGATCGTAATGAATGGCAGAGCAGGCTCGAAGGGCCGAACGGCCTCCTCCTGCTTCTATCTTCTATGTTTCTATCCACTGCTGGAGTGGTAGAAGGCTGATCCGGTGTAGCTGATCAGGAATTAGATCTCCTCATCAATAACTTTCTGAGAGAGATCACTGACAAAATATAGGATCTTCTCAACAGATTCCAGAGTCTCTTCTTCAATGGGTGGCACGGTGGCACAGTGGTTAGCACTGCTGCCTCACAGCGCTAGGGACCCGGGTTCAATTCTTGGCTTTGGTCACTGTGTGGAGTTTGCACGTTCTCCCCGTGTCTGCGTGGGTTTCCTCCCACACTCCAAGTTTTAAAGTTTATTTATTGGTGTCAGAGTAGGCTTGCATTATCACTGCAATGAAGTTATTGTAAAAATCCCCTAGTCGCCACACTCTGGCGCCTGTTTGGGTACACTGAGGGAGAATTTAGCACGGCCAATGCACCCTAACCAGCACGTCTTTCAGACTGTGGGAGGAAACTGGAGCACCCGGAAGAAACCCACACGGGGAGAACGTGCAGACTTCGCACAGACAGTGACCCAAGCTGGGAATCGAACCCGGGTCCCTGGCGCAGTGAGGCAGCAGTACAAACCACTGTGCTACTGTGCTGCCCAAAATGTGCAGGTTAGATGGATTGGCCCTGCTAAATTGCCCTGTATTGTCCCAAGATGTATTGGGTAAATATGTGGGGTTACCAGTGCTAGGGCCTAGGTAAGACGCAGTGTCGGAGAGTTGGTGCAGACGCGATGAACCAAATGGCCTCCTTCTGCACTGTAGGGATTCTATGGTCTATGAACAAGTATGAGAGGTGAAATATTTGACTGACTGGGAGTGGGTTAACATAAGAGCTTTGTTTCCGCAACATTCAAGGGGCTTTCCATCTTGACATCAGAGGGAAGGAAGTTGGTCTTTGCTGAGGGTTAAGGTTAGGTCAGATAGATTGTGAATAATACGGGAGCTCTTGCATGGCTTCAGTCTGGAGTTTGAAGCTGCCTATTTCTGACCCCCCAATCATGACAACCGGAGCCAAATAATAACGAAGCAATTGCATGAATGCGATGGTATTTTTTACATCAAAATCACTGGGGCACAAAGCATAAAGGCTCGCAATTCACTGAGTCAACTGTTTTGTTCAGCTCGATGAGTGCTGTGAAGGGTTTCTGGTATTCGCTCAACATTTTTCTCAGATTGGTCTGACATCGGAGGTTCCTTTCGGAGATCTAAAGCCAGATATGTCCCTGGGAGGAAAAAAAGAAAGTGCTGGAAAATCTCAGTAGGTCTGACAGCATCTGTGGAGAGAGAATAGAGCCAATGTTTCGCGTCTGGATGACCCTTTGTCAGAATCGAAACTTTGGCTCCATTTGGCCCTTCGAGGCTGCTCCACCATTCATCTTCATCACCAAATTCATATCCTGATCCCCCCCCATATCCCTTGATCCCTTTAGCCCCAAGAGTTATCTCTAATTTCTTCTTGAAATCAGACAACGTTTTGGCCTCAGCTACTATCTGTGGTAGTGAATTCCACACATTCACCACCAGACAATAAGCTTTACTATCAACAACAGATAAGCTGTAGGAATAGTTTGTAGTGGTTTACAGAACATGTCCATTCCGGTTCAAATACTGAAATGGAGAACCCAGTATCACCCCTTGTGAATAGTGTTCACAACACAGGACCTGAGATCATAGAATCATAGGGTTATGATCGAGCCTGCACCGACAACAATCCCACCCAGGCCTTATCCCCATTACACCACGTATTTACCCTGCTAATCCCCCTGACACTGAGGGACGATTTAGCATGGCCATTCCACCTAACCTGCACATATTCGGAATGTGGGAGGAAACCGGAGCACCCAGATGAAACCCACACAGACACGGGGAGAACGTGCAGACTCCACACAGACAGTCACTCGAGGCCGGAATTGAACCCGGATCCCTGGCACTGTGAGGCGGCAGTGCTAACCACTGTGCCACCAGATAATGACTTTTTTCAACAGTTTCATGAGAGGATAGAGTGAGGCCACTGGGGGTGAGTGTGTGGATTCAGAAGCCACCAACAGTGTTCAAAATAATGTTAAAGAGAAGTACGTAAATGATTGCTGAGTATTTCTCTAATTTCTCTCTAAACTTGGGTATTTATTCAAATTAGGTGTTTGGAAATTTAAATATTCATTTGAACTGAGTATAACAGGAAGTGAATTAACACATGCATTAATACAGAGGTCTAGAGGAAGTTATTAAAATGATTAGTTTCAGCAGAGCGCCAACTGGGAACTGGGGGTTTTTTTACATTGTGGATGGACAACAGATCTGTTGCTTGCAAAAGGGCGAGACAGTGGTGCAGTGGTCTTGGCACTGAACCAGTCATTCAGAGAGCCAGGGTAATGCTCTGGGCACCTGGGTTCGAATCCCACCATTGGCAGATTGTGGAATTGGAATTCCACAAAACCATTGTCGATCATCATAAAAACCCATCTGGGTCACGAATGTCCTTTAGGGAAGGAAATCTGCCATCCTTACCCGGTCTGGCCTACATGTGACTCCAGACTCACAGCAATGTGGTTGACTCTCAACTGCCCTCTGAAATGGCCGAGCGAGACTCTATTCAATCGCTACAAAGTCAATAAAAGAAATGAAACCGGACGGGCCACCCGGCATCAACCTGGGCACCGGAAACGACAATGGCAAATCCAGCTCTGCCGACCCTGCAAAGTCCCCCTCACTAACATCTGGGGGCCAGTGCCAAAATTGGGAGAGCTGTCACACAGACTTGTCAAGCAACAGCCTGATAGTCATTGTCACGGAATCATACCTTCCAGATAACTCCCCAGACACCACCATTACCATCCCTGGATGTGTCCTGCCCCACCAGCAGGACAAACCCAGCAGGTTTGGCGTCACAGTGGTATACAGTCGGGAGGGAGCAGCCCTGGGAGTCCTCAACATCGACTACAGATGCCATGAAGTCTCATGGCTTCAAGTTAAACATGGGCAAGGAAACCAGTTACTGATTACCACGTACCGTCCTCCTTCGGCTGATGAATCAGTATTCCTCCGTGTTGAACAACACTTGGAGGAAGCACTGAGAGTGGCAAGGGCGCAAAATGTACTCTGGGTGGGGAATTTCAATGTCCATCACCAAGAGTGGCTTGGCAGCAGCATTACTGATCGAGCTGGTCGGGTCCTAAAGGACATTGCTGCGAGACTGGGTCTGCAGCAGGTGGTGAGGGACCCAACAAGAGGAAAAAACATACTTGACCTCATTGTCACCAATCTGCTAGTGCAGATGCATCTGTCCATGACAATATTGGTAAGAGTGACCACCGCACAGTCCTTGTGGAGACAAAAGTCCCGCCCTCACATTGAGAATAACCTCCATTGTGTTGTGTGGCACTATCACCGTGCTAAATGGGACAGACTTTGAACAATTCTAGCAACTCAAGACTGGGCATCCATGAGACGCTGTGGGCCATCAACAGCAGCGGAATTGTACTCCAGCACAATCTGTAACATCATGTACTGGCATATCCCTCCCATTCAACCATTATCATCAAGCCAGGAGATCAACCCTGGTTCAATGGAGAGTGTAGGAGGGCATGTCAGGAGCAGCACCAGCCATACCTAAACATGAGGTGTCAACCTGGTGTAGCTACAACACAGGATTACTTGCATGCCAAACAGCATAAACAGCAAGTGATAGACAGAGCTAAGCGATCCCACAACTAACAGATCAGACCTAAGCTTCGCAGTCCTGCCACATTCAGCTGTGAAAGATGGTGGACAATTAAACAACTCACTGCAGGAGGAGGTGTAATGTCCTCACTATGTTAGGGGTTGTGGATTTTAAAATGATTTGGTTTGCACACATGGATTCAAACAAATACACAAAGGGTTTTATTGAAGAGCTGCTTTCTGCATTGCGCAGAGCACAAAACAGCAGCCTGTACGCACCCTAATGACATCACCTTCAAATCATGTGATCAGCTCTTCAAGTAACCTGCACCCTTTCTTAAATATATAACAAGAGGCGCCACAAAAATCCCAATCCTCAAGATGGAGGAGCCAGCATATCAGTCCAAAAGATAAGGTTGTAGCATTCGCAGCAATCTTCAGCCAGAAGTGCTGAGTGGATGATCCATCTCAGCCTCCTCTGGAGGTCCACACTATCTATATGTCAGTCTTAAGCCAATCTGATATACCCCGTGTAATATCAAGAAATGGCTGAAGGCACTGGATACTGCAAAGGCAACATGCCCGGACAGCATTCCAGTAATAGTGCTGAAAACCTGAGCTCCAGAACTTGCCACGCCCCGAGCCAAGCTATTCCAGTACAGCTACCGGGTATTTACTATACGGACATATCTAGCCAGGCCAATTATCACCCCATTAATCTACCCTTGATCATTAACCAAGTGATGGAAGGGGTCATCGGCAGCGCTATCAAATGCACTTGCTCAGCAATAACCTCCTCAGCGGAGAGATTCTTTCCACTTAGAAAGGAAGCTAGAACTAGAGGGCACAGCCTCAAAATAAAGGGGGGTCAGTTTGGGACAGAGTTGAGGAGGAACTTCTTCTCTCAGAGGGTGGTGAATCTCTGGAATTCTCTGCCCACTGAAGTGGTGGAGGCTACCTCGTTGAATACGTTTAAATCACGGATAGATGGATTCCTGATCGGTAAGGGAATTAGGGGTTATAGGGATCAGGCGGGTAAGTGGAACTGATCCACTTCAGATCAGCCATGATCTTACTGAATGGCGGGGCAGGCTCGAGGGGCTAGATGGCCTACTCCTGCTCCTATTTCTTATGTTCTTATGTTCAGTGACGCCCAGTTTGGGTTTCACCAGGGTTACTCAGCTCCTGACCTCATTACAGCTTTGTGGGTATTGTGGAGAATTGATACTAGGAAGCACAGAGGGTTAAAAATAACGGAGCTTTATTTACAGGGTGCTTCTTCATTCTGGCAGCTTTCTGCAATAACGCCCTATCACATTGCTTCCAGTGACGACATATATATGTTAATACACAGTGTCTACTGCAGCTGCTAAGACTCAAATAAAAATACATATCAAGCTTTGAATCAAACATGGACAAAAGAACTGAATTCCAGAGGTGAGGTGAGAGTGACTGCCAACATCAAGGCCGCATTTGACTGAGTGTGGCACCAAGGAATCCTCGCAAAACTGGAGTCAATGGGAATCAGGGGGAATCTTGGTCCGATCCCACGATAGTGTCTCATAAACACGGTCACATGTGAAGGATTTTCACACTTTGACGGAGTCTGATTTACTGAATTTACCATTTAAACAGGTTGACTGAAAACATTTTCAGGAGAACATTTCCAGGTGTTTCCTGTTGCTGAATACCGAACTAAAATACTGCAGATGCTGGAAATCTGAAGTAAAACCTGAAAATGCTGGAAAATCTGAGCAGGTCTGGCAGTGGTTTCAGGAGAATCACAAACTGATGTTTCTGTTTCTCTCTCTCATTAGCAATAGACAGCATGGTTTTGTACGAGGGAGGTCATGCCTCACAAATTTGGTTGAGTTTTTTGAGGAGGTGACAAAAACGATTGACGAGGGAAGGGCTGTGGATGTCGTCTATATGGATTTTAGTAAAGCGTTTGACAAGGTCCCTCATGGCAGGCTGGGGCAAAAGGTTAAATCTCACGGGATCAAAGGTGAGCTAGCTAGATGGGTGGAGAACTGGCTTAGCCATAGAATAGTAAGAAGTTTAACAACACCAGGTTAAAGTCCAACAGGTTTATTTGGTAGCAAAAGCCACACAAGCTTTCGGAGCTGCAAGCCCCTTCTTCAGGTGAGTGGGAATTCTGTTCACAAACAGAGCATATAAAGACACAAACTCAATTTACAACATTGTCACATTGTTTTGTTTCTTAAAGACTTGATTAGTTGTAAGTATTCGCATTCCAACCATTATTCATGTAAATTGAGTTTGTGTCTTTATATGCTCTGTTTGTGAACAGAATTCCCACTCACCTGAAGAAGGGGCTTGCAGCTCCGAAAGCTTGTGTGGCTTTTGCTACCAAATAAACCTGTTGGACTTTAGCCTGGTGTTGTTAAACTTCTTACTGTGTTTACCCCAGTCCAACGCCGGCATCTCCACATCATGGTTAGCCATAGAAGACAGAGGGTAGCAGTGGAGGGGTCTTTTTCCGGTTGGAGGTCTGTGACTAGTGGAGTTCCGCAGGGCTCTGTACTGGGACCTCTGCTGTTTGAGATATATATAAATGATTTGGAGGAAGATGTGGCTGGTGTGATCAGTAAGTTTGCAGATGACACGAAGATTGTTGGAGTTGCGGATAGTGATGAACATTGTCAGAGAATACAGCAGGATATAGATAGGCTGGAACATTGGGTGGAGAAATGGCAGATGGAATTTAATCCAGATAAATGTGAAGTGATGCATTTCGGTAGATCTAATGTCAGGGGGGAGCTATACAATAAATGGCAGAACCATCAGGAGTATAGACACACAGAGGGACCTGGGTGTACAAGTCCACAGATCCTTAAAGGTGGCAACACAGGTGGAGAGGGTGGTCAAGAAGGCATATGGCATGCTTGCCTTTATTGGATGGGGCATAGAATATAAAAGTTGGTATATGATGTTGCAGCTGTATAGAACGTTGGTGAGGCCACATTTGGAATACTGTGTCCAGTTCTGGTCGCCACACTACCAGAAGGACGTGGAGGCTTTGGAGAGAGTACAGAGAAGGTTTACCAGGATGTTGCCTGGTATGGAGGGTCTTAGCCATGAGGAGAGATTGGGTAAACGGGTTGTTCTCCCTGGAAAGACGGAGGATGAGGGGCGACCTAATAGAGGTGTATAAAATTATGAAGGGCATAGACAGGGTGAACAGTGGGAAGCTTTTCCCCAGGTCGGTGGTGACGAACACAAGGGCTCACAGGTTCAAGGTGAGGGGGGCAAGGTTCAACACAGATGTCAGGGGGTCGTATTTTACACAGAGGGTGGTGGGGGCCTGGAATGCACTGCCAAGCAAGGTGATTGAGGCGGACACGCTGGGATCGTTTAAGACTTATCTAGATAGCCACATGAACAGACTGGGAATAGAGGGATACAAACGAATGGTCTAGTGGGCACATGAGCGGCGCAGGCTTGGGGGGCCGAAGGGCCTTTTCCTGTGCTGTATTGTTCTTTGTTCTTTGTTCTTTGTTCACAGATGTTGTTAGATGTGCTGTATTTTCCCAACATTTTCTGTTTTTATTTCAAGCCTTAGCTATTTAATATCGAAATGCCAAAATGCAAGAAGCAGCCTTGGAACAGAGAGATTAGCACAAAAAGAGAATTGATTTGAAAGCAAATCTTCCCCTCAAAGCTCCCAAACGTAACATGCCGAGAGTCAAAGACCATCTCCCAATGCAGCTGCACATTTCAACACAAATAATCCTGAGGTCATCCAGCGTTTAGCTGCAGATAGAAAGAGTTACTATCAACTCCTTCCAACAAGACACTGTGATACAGTCTGTGCTCAATGCTGATTAAAGCAGTACACTTTCCCAAAGATACATTTCCTTCTCAGCGACTTAGTGCAATCTTGTAACCTTTTAATAGCAGTCACTGCCGGGAAACACTTTCATTTTGCTGAGTTCAACTCCCCAACTCCTCTGACACCCTGATCAAAGAGCTGGTGTGTGTGTACACATACTGCCCGTGTCTGGGAGCTGACATTCTCTGAATGGAGATTTATAGAACATTGACCTCATATTCAACTGAACATGGTATGTGTCCAAGGGAAACATAATGAGAAGTCAGTGAGGAAAACCTAACAGCCTCTTACTCATTGTAGTTGAGGAATAGATCCCACTGGAAAATCATTGGGAGCTTTCGAAATGAAATAAACCCAAACACAAAACCCTGCAGGATTCTCTCAGTGCAGTGGAATCATAGAAACCCTACAGAGCAGAAGGAGGCCATTCGGCCCATCGGGTCTGCACCGACCACAATCCCATCCAGGCCCTATTCCCCTATCCCCACATATTTACCCACTAATCCCTCTAACCTACGCATCCCAGGACTCTAAGGGGCAATTTTTTAACCTGGCCAATCAACTTAACCCGCACATCTTTGGACTGTGGGAGGAAACCGGAGCACCCGGAGGAAACCCACGCAGACACGAGGAGAATGTACAAACTCCACACAGACAGTGACCCGAGCCGGGAATCGAACCCAGGACCCTGGAGCTGTGAAGCAGCAGTGCTAACCACTGTGCTACAGTGCCGCCAGGATATTCTGAGATAAAGTGATACCAGACTGGAGAACAACTGGCTCCAATACCATCTCACACACAATTGTACAAATCCAGCCCAATCCGAAACTATATCAGGGTTTTCCCACCCTTCCCATTGGTGGGATCTTCTGTTCCCGCTGGAGTTGTCCGCGGTAACGGTTCCCCAGCATCAGAGTCAGTGAGCAAAGCTAATGGTCATTGACTCCGGTCCCAGTTTAAAATTTATTTATTAATCACAAGTAGGCTTACATTAACACTGCGATGAAGTTACTATGAAAATCCCTAGTCGCCACACTCTGGCGCCTGTCCGGGTACACTGAGGGAGAATTTAGCATGGCCAATGTACCTAACCAGCACATCTTTCGGACTGTGGGAGGAAACCGGCGCACCCGGAGGAAACCCACGCAGACACGGGGAGAATGTGCAGACTCCGCACAGACAGTGACCCAAGCCGGGAATCGAACCCGGGTCCCTGACGCTGTGAGGCAGCAGTGCTAACCCACTGTGCCACTGCGATGCTCATACTGCGGCCAATGGTGAGGCCCCCCTACTGGGGGGTGCCGGAAGATCCCGCCTTTATATTAGGATTTCCCTTTGACCTCCCACGCGCACAGACGGGACCCTAAGAAACATTCTTATTATATTGAAGAGGAAAACCACAAGAAATGATTGGGCAATGGGTACAAACTCACAGGGTAAATGTTCCGGTCTCAGCCGCCACGGGACGCGTCCTGGGCGGGACTGGCAATCTGACGGACTGTCGGGCAGGGATTTCCAGTCTCGGGGTGGGCAGGGCTCCCACAGAAATACATTGATCACATGTTTCTATTTCTGACCTGAAAACATTCATTACAAATCCTGAGTCTGACTTTCATCGTCATCTTTAATTCGAGAATTGAAGCTGATTTTTTACTCACAAATTCATTCAAAACTGGCAGAGCACCCACACACACACACACCCACACACACACCCACACACACCCACACACACACCCACACACACCCACACACACACCCACACACACACCCACACACACACCCACACACACCCACATACACACCCACACACACCCACACACACACCCACACACACACCCACACACACACACACACACACACACCCACATACACACCCACACACACACACACACACACACCCACACACACACCCACACACACACCCACACCCACACCCACACACACACCCACACACACCCACATACACACCCACACACACACCCACACCCACACCCACACACACACACCCACACACACACCCACACACACACCCACACCCACACCCACACACACACCCACACACACACCCACACACACACCCACACACACCCACATACACACCCACACACACACCCACACCCACACACACACCCACACACACACCCACACACACCCACATACACACCCACACACACACCCACACACACACCCACACACACCCACACACACACACCCACACACACACACACACCCACATACCCACACACACACCCACACACACACCCACACCCCCACACACACACCCACTCACACACACACACACACCCACACACACTCACACACACCCACACACACACGCCACACACACACCCACCCACACACCCACACACACACACCCACACACACACCCATTCTTTTGTATCCCTCCATTCCCACTCCGTTCATGTGGCTATCTAGATAAGTCTTAAACGTTCCCAGTGTGTCTGCCTCCACCACCTTGCCCGGCAGCGCATTCCAGGCCCCCACCACCCTCTGTGTAAAATACGTCCTTCTGATATCCGTGTTAAACCTCCCCCCCTTCACCTTGAACCTACGACCCCTCGTGAACGTCACCACCGACCTGGGAAAAAGCTTCCCACCGTTCACCCTATCTATGCCTTTCATAATTTTATACACCTCTATTAGGTCACCCTCACCCTCCGTCTTTCCAGTGAGAACAACTCCAGTTTACCCAATCTCTCCTCATAACTAAGCCCCTCCATACCAGGCAACATCCTGGTAAACCTCCTCTGCACTCTCTCTAAAGCCTCCATGTCCTTCTGGTAGTGTGGCGACCAGAACTGGGCGCAGTATTCCAAATGCGGCCAAACCAACGTTCTATACAACTTCAACATCAGACCCCAACTTTTATACTCTATGCTCCGTCCTATAAAGGCAAGCATGCCATATGCCTTATTCACTACCTTCTCCGCCTGTGACGTCACCTTCAAGGATCTGTGGACTTGCACACCCAGGTCCCTCTGCGTATCTACACCCTTTATGGTTCTGCCATTTATCGTATAGCTCCCCCCTACGTTAATTCTACCAAAATGCATCACTTCGCATTTATCTGGATTGAACTCCATCTGCCATTTCTTTGCCCAAATTTCCAGCCTATCTATATCCTTTTGTAGCCTCTGACAATGTTCCTCACTATCTGCAAGTCCAGCCATTTTTGTGTCGTCCGCAAACTTACTGATCACCCCAATTACACCTTCTTCCAGATCGTTTATATAAATCACAAACAGCAGAGGTCCCAATACAGAGCCCTGCGGAACACCACTAGTCACAGGCATCCAGCCGGAAAAAGACCCTTCCACAACCACCCTCTGTCTTCTGTGACCAAGCCAGTTCTCCACCCATCTAGCCACCTCCCCCTTTATCCCATGAGATCCAACCTTTTGCACCAACCTACCATGAGGGACTTTGTCAAACGCTTTACTAAAGTCCATATAGACGACATCCACGGCCCTTCCCTCGTCAACCATTCTAGTCACTTCTTCAAAAAACTCCACCAGGTCAGTGAGGCAGGACCTCCCTCTCACAAAACCATGCTGACTATCATTAATGAGTTTATTCCTTTCTAAATGCGCATACATCCTATCTCTAAGAATCCTCACCAACAACTTCCCGACCATGGACGTCAAGCTCACCGGCCTATAATTTCCCAGGTTATCCTTCCTACCCTTCTTAAATAACGGGACCACATTAGCTATCCTCCAAATCTCTGGGACCTCACCTGTGTCCAGTGACGAGACAAAGATTTGCGTCAGAGGCCCAGCGATTTCATCTCTCATCTCTCTGAGCAGCCTGGGATAGATTCCATCAGGCCCTGGGGGTTTGTCAGTCTTTATATTCCCTAAAAAACCTAACACTTCCTCCCTTGTAATGGAGATTTTCTCTAACGGGTCAACACTCCCCTCCGAGACACTCCCAGTCAACACTTCCCTCTCCTTTGTGAATACCGATGCAAAGTATTCATTTAGGATCTCCCCTACTTCTTTGGGCTCTAAGCATAATTCCCCCCTTTTGTCCCTGAGAGGTCCAATTTTTTCCCTGACAACCCTTTTGTTCCTAACATATGAATAAAATGCCTTGGGATTCTCCTTAATCCCGTCTGCCAAGGACATTTCGTGACCCCTTTTTGCCCTTCTAATTCCTCGTTTGAGTTCTTTCCTACTTTCTTTGTATTCCTCCAGAGCTCCCTCCGTTTTTAGCTGCCTGGACCTAACGTACGCCTCTCTTTTCTTTTTGACCAATCCCTCATTTTCCCTGGTTATCCACGGTTCTCGAATCCTACCCTTCCTATCCTTCTTTTTTACAGGCACATGCCTATCCTGCAGCCCTAACAACTGTTCCTTAAAAGACTCCCACATGCCAGATGTGGATTTACCCTCAAATAGCCTCTCCCAATCAAGAGCTGCCAATTTCTGCCTAATCCCACTAAAGTTAGCCTTCCCCCAATCCAACACCTTACCCTTGGGACACCACTCATCCTTTTCCATCACTATCCTAAAGCTAACAGAATTGTGGTCACTATTTGCCACATGTTCCCCTACCGAAACTTTGAAGACCTGACCGGGCTCATTCCCCAGTACTAGGTCCAGTATAGCCCCCTCTCTAGTCGGGCTATCTACATATTGTTCCAAAGAACCTTCCTGTACGCATTTTACAAATTCCTCCCCATTCAGACTCCCAGCCCGCGCGATTTCCAGTCTATACCAGGGAAATTGAAGTCTCCCACTACAACAACCCTATTTTTCCTGCACCTATCCATTATCTTCTGACATATCCGTTCTTCCACTTCCCTTGGGCTGTTGGGGGGCCTGTAGTATACCCCCAACATAGTGACTGCGCCCTTCCTGTTTCTGAGCTCCACCCACAGTGACTCGTTACACGACTCCTCTGAATTGTCCTCCCTCTGCACCGCTGTAATATGCTCTCTAACTAATGTGCACGGGAGGTTTAAAAGGCAGGCCCCACTATCTAACGGGCAGCGTTGGGAGCGGGCAGCGGAGTGAGAGGGAGCTGAGTGAGAACTGAGGGGCTTTGGCTCATCGGGCTTAGGCAGAAAGGGCGAGCGGGGGTGAGTTTCTTTTTTTTAATTTATAATTTACTTTTCTCTGTGTACCTCGGAAGAAAGGGTGAAATATGAGTGTTAAGCCAGTGTGTTGCTCGCAGTGCAGTATGTGGGAGGTCCTGGAGGCACCTGGCCTCCCGGACATCCACATCTGTGAGGGGTGTGTCGAGCTGCGGTTCCTGAGGGCCCGTGTTAGGGAGCTGGAACTGCAGCTCGAGGATCTTAGGCGGGTGAGGGAGAATGAGGAGGTGATAGACAAGAGCTATCATCAGGTGGTCACACCAGGGCCACGGGAGGAGGCCAAGTGGGTGACAGCCAGGAAGGGTAAAACACGGGTGGTTGAGAGCACCCCGGTGGAAGTGCCCCTACATAACAAGTACTCCTGCCTGAGTACTGTTGGGGGGGCAGCCCATCTGGGGGAAGCAGCAGTGGCCGTGTCTCCGGGGTGGAGTCCGGCCCTGTAACTCAGAGGGCTAAGGAAAGGAGGAGGAAGGCGGTATTAATCGGGGACTCGACAGTCAGGGGGATGCACAGGCGATTTTGCGGAGGCAGGCGGGAGTCTCGCATGGTGGTCTGCCTCCCTGGGGCTGGGATCCAGGGTGTCGCTGGGCGAGTCCCAGAAATCCTGAGGTGGGAGGGAGAGGAGCCGGAGGTAGCGGTACATATTGGTACCGCTGATGTGGGTAAGAAGGGGGAAGGGAACATGAAAAAAGAGTATAGGGAATTAGGGAGACAGCTGAGAAGGAGGAAAGAACAAAGAACAAAGAACAAAGAACAGTACAGCACAGGAAACAGGCCCTTCGGCCCTCCAAGCCTGTGCCACTCCTTGGTCCAACTAGACCAATCGTTTGTATCCCTCCATTCCCAGGCTGCTCATGTGACTATCCAGGTAAGTCTTAAACGATGTCAGCGTGCCTGCCTCCACCACCCTACTTGGCAGCGCATTCCAGGCCCCCACCACCCTCTGTGTAAAAAACGTCCCTCTGATGTCTGAGTTATACTTCGCCCCTCTCAGCTTGAGCCCGTGACCCCTCGTGATCGTCACCTCCGACCTGGGAAAAAGCTTCCCACTGTTCACCCTATCTATACCCTTCATAATCTTGTATACCTCTATTAGATCTCCCCTCATTCTCCGTCTTTCCAAGGAGAACAACCCCAGTCTACCCAATCTCTCTTCATAGCTAAGACCCTCCATACCAGGCAACATCCTGGTAAACCTTCTCTGCACTCTCTCTAACGCCTCCACGTCCTTCTGGTAGTGCGGCGACCAGAACTGGACGCAGTACTCCAAATGTGGCCTAACCAGCGTTCTATACAGCTGCATCATCAGACTCCAGCTTTTATACTCTATACCCCGTCCTATAAAGGCAAGCATACCATATGCCTTCTTCACCACCTTCTCCACCTGTGTTGCCACCTTCAAGGATTTGTGGACTTGCACACCTAGGTCCCTCTGTGTTTCTATACTCCTGATGACTCTGCCATTTATTGTATAACTCCTCCCTACATTATTCCAAAATGCATCACTTCGCATTTATCCGGATTAAACTCCATCTGCCACCTCTCCGCCCAAAGCAAAGGTAGTAATCTCAGGATTGCTGCCTGTGCCACGGGAAGGTGAGGAAAGGAATGGAGTGAGGTGGAGGATGAATGTGTGGCTGAGGGACTGGTGCAGGGGGCAGGGATTCAGGTTCCTGGACCATTGGGACCGCTTTAGGGGCAGGTGTGACCTGTATACTAAAAACGGGTGGCACTTGAATCCCAGGGGGACCAATATCCTGGCAGGAAGGTTGGCTAAGGTTACTGGGGAGAGTTTAAACTAGATAGGTTGGGGGGAGGGGATCAAAGCGACGTGACTGAGAGTGAGGAAGGTAGCTCGCAAACAGAGAAGGGTTATAGGCAGTGCAAGAGGGCAGGTGGACTGGGAACAGAGAAGGGGAGAGGTCAGACCATAGGATTGAGAGGTGTCTACTCTAATGCCAGGAGTATAGTGAATAAACAACTAGCTAAAGGAGGAGAGGGCTTGGGAGATGTTAGTAGCGCTTCAACAAACCGGGTCCAGATAAAGGCTGGCATAAAGACACTTTGCCTGAATGCACGAAGCATTCGAAACAAAGTAAATGAGTTGATGGCACAAATCCATACAAATGAATATGATCTAGTGTCCATCACAGAAACGTGGTTGCAGGGTGACCGGGACTGGGAACTGAATATACAGAGTTATCAGGCATTTAGGAAGGATAGACAGGTAGAAAAAGGAGGTGGGGTAGCTTTGTTAATAAAGGATAATATCAGGACGGTAGTGAGAGACGACATAGGCTCTAAGGAGCAAAACGTGGAATCGTTGTGGGTGGAGATAAGGAATAGTAGGGGGAGAAAGACACTGGTAGGCGTGGTCTATAGGCCCCCAAATAATAACTTAGAGGTGGGGAGGGCGATAAACAAGCAAATAATGGATGCGTGCAAAAGTGGAACGGCAATAATCATGGGGGATTTTAACCTACATATTGATTGGTCGACTCAAATTGGACGTGGAGGGCTTGAGGAAGAGTTCTTGGAATGCTGTCGGGATTGTTTCATTGAACAGTATGTTACAGAACCTACGAGAGAGCGAGCTATCTTGGATCTGGTTCTGTGCAATGAGACAGGTAGGATTAAGGATCTTCTTGTGAAGGATCCTCTTGGGATGAGTGATCATAATATGGTGGAATTTCTGATACAGATGGAGGGTGAGAAAGTAGGGTCCCAAACCAGTGTCCTCTGCTTGAACAGAGGGGAGTACGATAGGATGAGGGTGGAATTGGCTAATGTAGACTGGGCGAGCAGACTGGTAGGTAGGACAGCTGAGGAACAGTGGAGGATTTTTAAGGAGATTTTTTTAAGTACTCAGCAAAAATATATTCCGGTGATAAAGAAGGACTGTAAGAAAAAGGATAACCGGACGTGGATAACGAAGGAAATTAAGGAGAGTATTAAAATAAAATCAGATGCGTACAGAGTGGCCAAAAATAGTGGAGAATTAGTGGATTGGGAAAGCTTTAAAGAAAAACAAAGAACGACTAAGAAAGCGTTTAAGAAAGGAAAGATAGATTATGAAACTAAACTCGCTCAAAATATAAAAAATGATAGTAAAAGTTTTTACAAGTATATAAAAAGGAATAGAGTGGCTAGAGTGAATGTTGGACCCTTGGAAGATGAGAGGGGGGATTTAATAGTGGAAAACGAGGAAATGGCTGAGACTTTAAATAAGTTCTTTGTGTCGGTCTTCATGGTGGAAGACACAAATAGTTTACCGAATATTAGAGATCGAGAGTTGGTGGGAGGGGAGGTCCTTAATACAATTACTGTTACTAAGGAGGTGGTGCTTGGTAGACTAATAGGACTGAAGGTAGACAAGTCCCCGGGCCCGGATGGAATGCATCCCAGGGTACTGAAAGAAATGGCTGAGGTAATAGCAGATGCGTTAGTAGTAATTTATCAAAATTCGCTGGACTCTGGGGTAGTGCCGGCTGACTGGAAAACAGCTACTGTTACGCCGCTGTTTAAAAAAGGAAGTAGACAAAAGGCGGGTAACTACAGGCCGGTTAGCTTAACGTCCGTAGTTGGGAAGATGCTAGAATCCATTATTAAAAAGGAAATAACAGAGCACCTGAATAAGAATGGTTCGATCAAGCAGACGCAGCATGGATTCATGAAGGGAAAGTCGTGTTTGACGAATCTACTGGACTTTTATGAAGATGTCACTAGTGCGGTTGACAGAGGGGAACCGGTGGATGTGGTGTTTTTAGATTTCCAGAAGGCGTTCGATAAGGTGCCTCACAAAAGGTTGCTGCAGAAGATTGGGGTACACGGAGTTAGGGGTAAGGTGTTGGCGTGGATTGGGGATTGGCTATCTAACAGGAAGCAGAGAGTTGGGATAAATGGGTGCTTTTCTGGTTGGCAGTTGGTGACCAGTGGCGTGCCGCAGGGATCGGTGCTGGGGCCTCAATTGTTTACCATTTACATAGATGATCTGGAGGAGGGGACTGAATGTAGGGTATTCAAGTTTGCTGATGACACGAAGGTGAGTGGGAAAGCGAATTGCGTGGAGGACGCGGAAAGTCTGCAGAGAGATTTGGATAGGCTGAGCGAGTGGGCGAGGATCTGGCAGATGGAATATAACGTTAGCAAATGTGAGGTTATCCACTTTGGAAGAAATAATAATAAATTGGAATGCTCTGCGGCGACATGTTAGGGCCCGCAAGTCCGACCCTTTGGTTGAACAGGTCCATCTCCTCCACGCCAACCCTCAGTGTGCCTATGTAGCATATCCTGACGGGCGAGAGGACACGGTCTCTATTCGAGATCTGGTGCCTGCAGGGGACCTGGAAACCCCCGTCGCTCCTGCACCCCTGGTTAGGGACCCCTTGCCCTTTATCTCCCCTCCTGACACGGCGCGGGCAGTATCGGGACCACCACTTAATCCTCTTACTCCCATGTACAGCTTACCTGAGTCCAGGAGATTGTCGCCACCTCGGGGCGTTCCTGAGTCCAGGAGATTGTCGCCACCTCGTGGTCCACCCATCCGTGAGGAACTGGAGGAGTCACTGGACACCGCCTTGGAGAGAGGGTCATCACGGTCACCAGAACCGGCGCTACCGCCAGTGTTGAGGAGGTCGCAGAGACGGTGTGGCCCTCCGATACGACTGAACTTGTGAATTTATGGACAGTTCGTACTGTTTTTTGCCCCACCGGCCTTTGTTTTAAAGGAGGGGTGAATGTGGTGAACCATAGATGGTTACCACTATGGGGACTGAACCATAGATGGTTAGCACTGTGGGTACTTGTACATATGTTACTCTTGTTACTGTTGGGGTTAGGGTTGGGGTGTTCTACCTGTTGGTATTGTTCTGTGGTACACTCCGGTTGGCTCCGCCTACCTGGAGGAGTATAAAGGTCACTGCACTTCCTAGTGACCCTTTAGTCTGGGATTGTATTGTTATGCAGTCTGCTCCATTCTTGTTACTAATAAAAGCCTTTATTTCCCGGGTACGATCCAGCCTCCCGAGTGATTTAATCGCACATCAGGGTGAAACTAGAACTAGGGTGCATAGACTCAAAATAAGGGGGAGCAGATTTAGGACTGAGTTGAGGAGGAACTTCTTCACACAAAGGGTTGTGAATCTGTGGAATTCCCTGCCCAGTGAAGCAGTTGAGGCTACCTCATTGAATGTTTTTAAGGCAAGGAGAGATAAATTTTTGAACAGTAAAGGAATTAAGGGTTATGTTGAGCGGGCGGGTAAGTGGAGCTGAGTCCACAAAAAGATCAGCCATGATCTTACTGAATGACAGAGCAGGCTCGAGGGGCCAGATTGCCTACTCCTGCTCCTAGTTCTTATGTTCCTATGTCTGCGGTCTGCTGGGAGGAAGAGGTTGTCCCACCTCACCTCTGCCGCAACCAACAGCCTCTCGAGGTTGCCCTCAGTAAATCAGGGGGTTGGTCGTGTGGTCATTTTTTTCCTGCACTGCCTGCCTGCCTGTCCATCCTTGAAGCTTTTATGGAGCTGCCCCTCATTAGGGCAGATCAGCTACAGGCAGTTTGGCAGAGCATTCCAGCAAGTTCCATGCAATTTGCTTGTTCACATTGAGGGGAAGACAAGTGAGCAGTTGCAGGTGTGCTGATGGGGAGAGGGTGGGTTGAGGGGGGGGGGGAGGTGGGGGGGGGGGGGGGCTGCGGTGGATCAGTGCCTCAATGATAGGGGACAGGGGAGAGAGAGGGAGGTGTCACACAGCCATCGGAGCCAGAGGAGATGGGGGCCTTGTGCAGGAAGGTCTGGGGTGGGGGTGAGGGGGATCACTCTGCCTGATATCAGTGGGGGAAGGGAAGGAAGGGGCTGCGATCGGTCTGGGTGACGGGAAAGTCGGGGGATAAGGGGGTCAGTAATGTTGGGGGGGGGCGGTAATGTTTGATAAGGTCCCCCATGGTCGGCTTATGATGAAAGTGAGGAGGTGTGGGATAGAGGGAAAGTTGGCCGATTGGATAGGTAACTGGCTGTCTGATCGAAGACAGAGGGTGGTGGTCGATGGAAAATTTTCGGATTGGAGGCAGGTTGCTAGCGGAGTGCCGCAGGGATCAGTGCTTGGTCCTCTGCTCTTTGTGATTTTTATTAATGACTTAGAGGAGGGGGCTGAAGGGTGGATCAGTAAATTTGCTGATGACACCAAGATTGGTGGAGTAGTGGATGAGGTGGAGGGCTGTTGTAGGCTGCAAAGAGACATAGATAGGATGCAAAGCTGGGCTAAAAAATGGCAAATGGAGTTTAACCCTGATAAATGTGAGGTGATTCATTCTGGTAGGACTAATTTAAATGTGGATTACAGGGTCAAAGGTAGGGTTCTGAAGACTGTGGAGGAACAGAGAGATCTTGGGGTCCATATCCACAGATCTCTAAAGGTTGCCACTCAAGTGGATAGAGCTGTGAAGAAGGCCTATAGTGTGTGAGCTTTTATTAACAGGGGGTTGGAGTTTAAGGTCTGTGGGGTTATGCTGCAACTGTAAGGACCTTGGTGAGACCACATTTGGAATATTGTGTGCAGTTCTGGTCACCTCACTATAAGAAGGATGTGGAAGCGCTGGAAAGAGTGCAGAGGAGATTTACCAGGATGCTGCCTGGTTTGGAGAGTAGGTCTTATGAGGAAAGGTTGAGGGAGCTAGGGCTGTTCTCTCTGGAGCAGAGGAGGCTGAGGGGAGACTTAATAGATGTTTATAAAATGATGAAGGGGATAGATAGAGTGAACGTTGAAAGACTATTTCCTCGGGTGGATGGAGCTATTACAAGGGGGCATAACTATAGGGTTCGTGGTGGGAGATACAGGAAGGATATCAGAGGTAGGTTCTTTATGCAGAGAGTGGTTGGGGTGTGGAATGGACTGCCTGCAGTGATAGTGGAGTCAGACACTTTAGAAACATTTAAGCGGTTATTGGATAGGCACATGGAGCACACCAGGATGATAGGGAGTGGGATAGCTTGATCTTGGTTTCAGATAAAGCTCGGCACAACATCGTGGGCCGAAGGGCCTGTTCTGTGCTGTACTGTTCTATGTTCTATGTCTGTGGGGGCCAGGGGGGAGGCAGTATCCGGCCCGGGAGGGATGTGGCAGGGGAGCAGCATTCTCTCAGCTGTTTTTCTGCGCATGCGCAGTTGGAGGCGCCGGTCGGAGCTGCAGTGTTTTGGGCGCGTTAAGCCCCGCCCACAGGCTTGTGCAGCGAGATTCAGAATCGCTGATATTTATTCAGGCAGAGTGTGTGTGGGGGCGCCGGAGAACGGGTCTAAAAGTCGGATCTGAAACACTCCCAGTTTCAAGTCCGCCCAGCACTTAGAATCAAAATGCTAAAATAGGGTCCAATCACACACACATACACACTCACTCACTCACTCGCACACTCACTCACTCCCACACTCACTCACTCCCACACTCACTCACTCGCACACTCACTCACTCGCACACTCACTCACTCGCACACTCACTCACACACTCACTCACTCACACACACTCAAACTCAATCACACACTCACTCACTCGCACACTCACTCACTCACACACTCACTCACTCGCACACTCACTCACTCACTCACACACTCACTCACTCACACACTCACTCACTCACTCACACACTCACTCACTCGCACACTCACTCACTCGCACACTCACTCACTCGCACGCTCACTCACTCACTCGCACACTCACTCACACACTCACTCACTCGCACACTCACTCACTCACACACTCACTCACTCGCACACTCACTCACTCGCACACTCACTCACTCGCACACTTACTCACTCACACACTCACTCACTCGCACACTCACTCACTCACACACTCACTCACTCACTCACTCACACACACTCAAACTCAATCACACACACACGCACTCACACACTCACTCACACTCACTCACACACACTCAAACTCAATCACATACACACACACGCACTCACACACTCACTCACACTCACTCACTCACACACACTCAAACTCAATCACATACACACACACGCACTCACACACACATTGGGGGCATTGATGGGGCAGAGTTTGTAAGGAGCGTCCAGGAGGGCTTCCTGAAACAATATGTAGATAGTCCAACTAGGGAAGGGGCCGTACTGGACCTGGTATTGGGGAATGAGCCCGGCCAGGTGGTCAGCGTTTCAGTAGGGGAGCAGTTCGGGAACAGTGATCATAATTCAGTAAGCTTTAAGGTACTCAAAGAGTCATAGAGTCATAGAGGTTTACAGCATGGTAACAGGCCCTTTGGCCCAACTTGTCCATGCCAACCTTTTATTAAAAACCCCTAAGCTAGTCCCAGTTGCCCGCATTTGGCCCATATCCATCTATACCCATCTTTCCAATGTAACTGCAGCCCTTTTTAAACAAAGACACAACATTTGTCACCCTCCAATCTTCAGGCACCTCACCCGTGACAATCGATGATTCAAGTATCTCGGCTAGGGGACCCACAATTTCCTCCGTAGCCTCCCACAATGTCCTGGGATACAGTTCATCAGCTCTCAGGGATTTAGCTACCTTGATGCGCTTTAAGACTTCCAGCACCTCCTTCTCTGTAATATGTACACTCCTCAAGATATCTATTTTAACGCCAGGAGTGTAGTGAATGAAGTGGATGAGCTGAGAGTGTGGATCGATGCTTGGAAGTGTGATGTGGTGGCCATTACGGAGACTTGGGAACAGGGACAGGACTGGATACTTCAGGTGCCGGGTTTCAGATGTTTCAGAAAGGACAGAGAGGGAGGCAAAAGAGGGGGGGGGGGGAGTGGCACTGCTGATCAGGGATAGTGTCACAGCTGTAGAGAAGGTGCAAGCCGTGGAGGGATTGTCTCCAGAGTCTCTGTGGGTGGAAGTCCGGAGCGGGAAGGGGTCGATAACTTTGCTGGGTGTTTTCCATAGGCCGCCCAATAGTAACAGGGATATTGAGGAGCAGATAGGGAAACAGATCCTGGAGAGATGTAGGAATAACAGGGTTGTCGTGATGGGAGACTTTAATTTCCCAAACATCGATTGGAATATCCCTAGGGTAAGGGGATTGGATGGGGAGGAGTTTGTTAGTGTGTTCAGGAGGGTTTCCTGACACAGCATGTGGATAAGCCTACAAGAGGAGAGGCTGTACTCGATCTGGTACTGGCTAATGAGCCTGGACAGGTGTCGGATCTCTCAGCGGGGGAGCATCTTGGGGATAGTGATCATAACTCTATCTCCTTTACGCTAACATTGGAAAGAGATCTTAGAATCTTAAAATCTTACAAACCCTACAGCACAGAAAGAGGCCATTCGGCCCATCGAGTCTGCACCGACCACATAGAATCAGGCAAGCTAGGAAAGTGTTTATAAGAACATAAGAACATAAGAAATAGGAGCAGGAGTAGGCCATCTGGCCCTTCGAGCCTGCCCCGCCATTCAACAAGATCATGGCTGATCTGAAGCGAATCAGTTCCACTTACCCGCCTGCTGCCCATATCCCCTAATTCCCTTATCGATCAGAAAACTATCTACCCGTGATTTAAACATATTCAACGAGGAAGCCTCCACCACTTCAATGGGCAGAGAATTCCAGAGATTCACTACCCTCTGAGAGAAGAAGTTCCCCCTCAACTCTGTTCTGAACCGGGGAGGCATTCTCGAGGAAAAGTACCAAAGTAAGGTGGCAGATTTTCAAGGAATGTTTGTCTGGAGTTCTGTATGACAACGTTCCGATGAGACAGGGAGGTTTTGGTAGGTTACGGGAACCGTGGTGCACGAAAGCTGCACTGAACCTAGTGAAAAAGAAAGGGAAAGTGTACAAAAGGTTCAGAGAGCTCGGCGATGATAGGGATCTCGATGAGTATACGGCTTGTAGGAAGGGACTTAAGAAAGAAATTAGGAGAGGCAGACGGGGTCACGAGAAGGCCTTGGCAGGTAAGATTAAGGAGAACCCTCAGGCGTTCTTTAAATATGTGAAGCGTAAAAGGATGAGATGTGAAGGAATAGGACCTAGAAAATGTGAAGGTGAGAAAGTCTGTACAGAACCGGAAGAAATAGCAGAGGTGCTTAATGAATACTTTACCTTGGTATTCACGGTGGAAAAAGACCTGGGTGGTTGTACTACAGGATTGCGGCGGACTGAGAAGATTGAGTATGTGGACATTAAGAAAGAGGATGTGTTGGAAATTTTGAATAGCATCAAGGTAGATAAGTCGCCGGGACCAGATGGGATGTACCCCAGGGCACTGTGGGAGGCGAGGGAAGAGATTGCAGAGCCTCTGGCAATGATCTTTGCGTCATCGATGGAGACGGGAGAGGTTCCAGAGGATTGGAGGATTGCGCTTGTGGTTCCTATATTCAAGAAAGGGAATAGGGATAGCCCAGGAAATTACCGACCGGTGAGTCTAACCTCAGTGGTTGGTAAGTTGATGGAGAAGATCCTGAGGGACAGGATTTATGAACATTTAGAGAAGTTTAGTATGCTCAAAAGTAGTCAGCACGGCTTTCTCAAAGGCAAATCGTGCCTTACAAGTCTGGTGGAGTTCTTTGAAAATGTGTCTAAACAGATTGAAGAAGGAAAAATGGTAGATGTGGTTTACATGGACTTCAGCAAGGCGTTCGATAAGGTCCCCCATGCAAGACATCTCGAGAAAGTGAGAGGGCATGGGGTCCAAGGGGCTGTTACCTTGTGGATCCAGAACTGGCTTGCCTGCAGAAGGCAGAGAGTGGTTGTAGATGGGTCTTTTTCTGAATGGAGGTTGGTCACCAGTGGAGTGCCCCAGGGATCTGTTCTGGGACCCTTGATGTTTGTCATTTTCATAAATGACCTGGATGAGGAAGTGGAGGGATGGGTTGGTAAGTTTGCCAATGACACGAAGGTTGGTGGTGTTGTGGATAGTTTGGAGGGATGTCAGAAGCTGCAGCGTGACATAGATAGGATGCAAGACTGGGCGGAGAAGTGGCAGATGGACTTCAACCCGGATAAATGTGTAGTGGTCCATTTTGGCAGGTCAAATGGGATGAAGGAGTATAATATCAAGGGTAAGACTCTTAGCAGTGTAGAGGATCAGAAGGAGCTTGGGGTCCGGGTCCATAAGACTCTTAAATCGGCCTCGCAGGTAGAGGAGGTGGTTAAGAAGGCGTATGGTGTGCTGTCCTTCATCAATAGAGGGATTGAGTTTAGGAGTCGGGAGATAATGATGCAGCTTTATAAGACCCTCGTCAGACCCCACTTAGAGTACTGTGCTCAGTTCTGGTCGCCTCATTACAGGAGGGATGTGGAAATTATTGAAAGGGTGCAGAGGAGATTTACAAGGATGTTGCCTGGATTGGTTGGCATGCCTTATGAGGATAGGTTGAGGGAGCTCGGTCTTTTCTCCTTGGAGAGACGAAGGATGAGAGGTGACCTGATAGAGGTGTACAAGATGTTGAGAGGTATAGATCAGGTGGATTCTCGGAGGCTTTTTCCCAGGGCTGAAATGGCTGCTACGAGAGGACACAGGTTTAAGGTGCTGGGGAGTAGGTACAGAGGAGATGTCAGGGGTAAGTTTTTCACTCAGAGGGTGGTGGGTGAGTGGAATCAGCTGCCATCAATGGTGGTGGAGGCAAACTAGATAGGGTCTTTTAAGAGACTTCTGGATGAGTATTTGGAACTTAATAGGATTGAGGGTTATAGGTAAGCCTATATATAAGCCTAGGTAGGAAGGGACATGACCGGCGCAACTTGTGGGCCGAAGGGCCCGTTTGTGCTGTAGTTTTTCTATGTTCTATGTTCTAACACTATTTATTTCCCCAAATTCCCTAACATCCATGCTTTTCTCAACAGTAAATGCTGATGAGAAATATTCATTTAGGATCTCACCCATCTCTTGTGGATCCGCACATAGATGACCTTGTTGATCCTTAAGAGGCCCTACTCTCTCCCTAGTTGCTCTTTTGGCCTTTATGCATTTGTAGAAGCTCTTTGGATTCTCCTTTGCCTTATCTGCCAAAACAATCTCGTGTCCCCTTTTTTGCCCTCCTGATTTCTCCCTTAACTCTACTCCTACACCCTCTCTATTCTTCAAGGGATCCACTTGATCCCAGCTGCCAATGCATGTCATGTGCCTCCTTCTTCTTCTTCTTGACCAGAGCCTCAATATCCCAAGTCATCCAGGGTTCCCTACTTCTGCCAGCCTTGCCCTTCACTCTAAGAGGAATGTGTTTAGCCTGAACACTGGTTAACACACTTTTGAAAGCCTGTCACTTACCAGACGTCCCTTTGCCTTCCCACAGACTCCCCCAATTAACTTTCGAAAGTTCCTGCCCGATCCCATCAAAATTGGCCTTGCCCCAATGTAGAATTTTAACTTTTGGGCCAGACCTATCATTTTCCATAGCTATCTTAAAACTAATAGAATTATGGTCACTGGTCCCAAAGTGATCCCTCACTAACACTTCTGTCACCTGCCCTTCCTTATTTCCCAAGAGGAGGTCACGTTTTGCCCCCTCTCTAGTCGGGCCATCCACATACTGAATGAGAAATTCCTCCTGAATACACTCAACAAATTTCTCTCCATCCAACCCTCTAATACTATGGCCTAGGAGGGAGTCCTAGATCCCCGGGACCTGATGAAGTGTATCCCAGGACATTGTGGGAGGCTAGGGAGGAAATTGCGTGAACCCTAGAAGAGATATTTGAATCATCGATATTTGCTCCTCAATTTCCCGCTGTCTATTTGGGGGCCTGTAGTACAACCCTATCAATGTGGATTTCCCCCTTCTTATTTCTCAGTTCTACCCATAGAGACACAGTGACTGAACCCTCGGATATATCCCCTCTCAGTACGGCCGTGATGTTTTCCGTAATCAAAAGTGCAACTCCCCCTCCTCTCTTACTGCCTGTTCTATCTTTCCTACAGCATCTGTACCCTGGAACATTGAGTTCTGTCCCTCCCATAGCCATGTTTCAGTAATTGCTATAATATCCCAGTCCCATGTACCCATCCATGCCCTGAGTTCATATACCCATCCATGCCCAGAAGGATGTGGAGGCTTTGGAGAGGATACAGAAAAGATTTACCAGGATGTTGCCTGGTATGGAGGGCATTAGCTGTGAGGAGAGGTTGGAGAAATTTGGTTTGTTCTCACTGGAGTGACGGAGGCTGAGGGGAGACCTGATAGAAGTCTACAAGATTGTGAGAGGCATGGACAGAATGGATAGTCAGAAGCTTTTTCCCAGGGTGGAAGAGTCAATTACTGGGAGGCATAGGTTTAAGGTGCGAAGGGCAAGGTTTAAAGGAGATGTACGAAGCAGATTTTTTACACAGAGTAGTGGGTGCCTGGAACTTGTTGTCGGGGGAGGTAGTGGAAGCAGAGGCTTTTTACTCTTATGTGAGGAATAAAAGAATGACCAGGGTGAGGTTAGGGCCGGTCAAGGACAGTAGTGGGAACTTGTGTATGGAGTCAGTAGAGATAGGCGAGGTGATGAATGAATACTTTTCTTCAGTGTTCACCAAGGAGAGGGGCCATGTTTTTGAGGAAGAGAAGGTGTTACAGGCTAATAGGCTGGAGGAAATAGATGTTCTGAGGGAGGATGTCTTGGCAGTTTTGAATAAACTGAAGGTCGATAAGTCCCCTGGGCCTGATGAAATGTATCCTAGGATTCTTTGGGAGGCAAGGGATGAGATTGCAGAGCCTTTGGCGTTGATCTTTGGGTCCTCGCTGTCCACGGGGATGGTGCCAGAGGACTGGAGAATGGCGAATGTTGTTCCTCTGTTTAAGAAAGGGAATAGAAATGACCCTGGTAATTATAGACCGGTTAGTCTTACTTCGGTGGTTGGTAAATTGATGGAAAGGGTCCTTAGGGATGGGATTTACGACCATTTAGAAAGATGCGGATTAATCCGAGATAGTCAGCACGGATTCGTGAAGGGCAAGTCGTGCCTCACAAATTTGATAGAATTTTTTGAGGAGGTAACTAAGTGTGTTGATGAAGGTAGGGCAGTTGATGTCATATACATGGATTTTAGTAAGGCGTTTGATAAGGTCCCCCATGGTCGGCTTATGATGAAAGTGAGGAGGTGTGGGATAGAGGGAAAGTTGGCCGATTGGATAGGCAACTGGCTGTCTGACCGAAGACAGAGGGTGGTGGTCGATGGAAAATTTTCGGATTGGAGGCAGGTTGCTAGCGGTGTGCCGCAGGGATCAGTGCTTGGTCCTCTGCTCTTTGTGATTTTTATTAATGACTTAGAGGAGGGGGCTGAAGGGTGGATCAGTAAATTTGCTGATGACACCAAGATTGGTGGAGTAGTGGATGAGGTGGAGGGCTGTTGTAGGCTGCAAAGAGACATAGATAGGATGCAAAGCTGGGCTGAAAAATGGCAAATGGAGTTTAACCCTGATAAATGTGAGGTGATTCATTTTGGTAGGACAAATTTAAATGTGGATTACAGGGTCAAAGGTAGGGTTCTGAAGACTGTGGAGGAACAGAGAGATCTTGGGGTCCATATCCACAGATCTCTAAAGGTTGCCAGTCAAGTGGATAGAGCTGTGAAGAAGGCATATAGTGTGTTAGCTTTTATTAACAGGGGGTTGGAGTTTAAGAGCCGTGGGGTTATGCTGCAACTGTACAGGACCTTGGTGAGACCACATTTGGAATATTGTGTGCAGTTCTGGTCACCTCACTATAGGAAGGATGTGGAAGCGCTGGAAGGAGTGCAGAGGAGATTTACCAGGATGCTGCCTGGTTTGGAGGGTAGGTCATATGAGGAAAGGTTGAGGGAGCTAGGGCTATTCTCTCTGGAGCGGAGGAGGCTGAGGGGAGACTTAATAGAGGTGTATAAAATGATGAAGGGGATAGATAGAGTGAACGTTCAAAGACTATTTCCTCGGGTGGATGGAGCTATTACAAGGGGGCATAACTATAGGGTTCGTGGTGGGAGATACAGGACGGATATCAGAGGTAGGTTCTTTACGCAGAGAGTGGTTGGGGTGTGGAATGGACTGCCTGCAGTGATAGTGGAGTCAGACACTTTAGAAACATTTAAGCAGTTATTGGATAGGCACATGGAGCACACCAGGATGATAGGGAGTGGGATAGCTTGATCTTGGTTTCAGATAAAGCTCGGCACAACATCGTGGGCCGAAGGGCCTGTTCTGTGCTGTACTGTTCTATGTTCTATGTTCTATGTTATACGGTAGTGACTTTTAAGGGGCGTCTTGACAAGTACATGAATAGGATGGGAATAGAGGGATATGGTCCCCGAAAGGGTTGGGGGTTTAGTTGAGTCGGGCAGCATGGTTGGTGCAGACTTGGAGAGCTGAAGGGCCTGTTCCTGTGCTGTAATTTTCTTTGTTCTTTGTTCATCTGTCTTGCCCGTCAGGCCTGTTGCATTGAAATAAATGCAGTTTCATCTGGACTTCCTTTGCTCTCTGCTGTGTTTTTGCCTGATCTGTCTGGTACTAGGATTACTGACACTGCCTTTACTACTTAATGTGTTCTCTTTAACTTCTGTGCTGTCCTCAACCTCCTCTTCTGTCTCCCTACTGATTTGGGCCCCACCCCCCGGCCAAACTAGTTTAAACCCTCCCGAGTGGCTCTAGCAAATCTCCCCGCCAGGATGTTAGTCCCCCTCCAGTTCAAATGTAACCCATTCCTCTTGAACAGGTCACCCCTTCCCCAGAAGAGATCCCAATGATCCAAAAATCTAAATCCTTGCCCCCTGCACCAGTTCTGAAGCCAGGCATTCATCTGCCTGATCTTCCTATTCCTACTCTCACTAGCACGTGGCACCGGTAGCAGTCCTGAAATTACTACCCTCGAGGTCCTGCACTTATACTTCTGCCTAACTCTCTATATTCACATTTCAGGACCTCATCCCTTTTCCTACCTCTGTCGTTGGTACCAATATGTACAACAACCTCTGGCTGCTCACCCTCCCCCTTAAGAATGTCCTGCAATCGCTCAGAGACGTCCTTGACCCTGGCACCAGGGAGGAAACACACCATCCTGGAGTCTCGATTGCGGCCACGGAAATGCCTGTCTGTGCCTCTAACTAGCGAGTCCCCTATTACTACTGCCCGACCCTGCTTTCCAGCAGAACCAGCTGTGGTGTCACAGGCCTGGCTACCGCTGGTATCTCTCCGACAGGCTGTCCCCCTCAACAGTATCCACAATGGTAAACCTGTTTGAAAGGGGAATAGACACAGGAGACTCCTGCACCACCTGCCTGCCTCTCCTGGCAGTCACCCATCTACCTGTCTGAACCTGTGGTGTGACACCTCCCTGTAACTAGTGTCTATCACACTCTCTGCCTCCTGTGTGCTCAGTAAGAAGTCTCACAACACCAGGTTAAAGTCCAACAGGTTTATTTGGTAGCAAATACCATAAGCTTTCGGAGCGCTGCTCCTTCGTCAGATGGAGTGGAAATGTGCTCTCAAACAGGGCACAGAGACACAAAATCAAGTTACAGAATACTGATTAGAATGCGAATCCCTAAAGCCAGCCAGGTCTTAAAGGTACAGACAATGTGGGTGGAGGGAACATTAAACACAGGTTAAAGAGATGTGTATTGTCTCCAGACAGAACAGCTAGTGAGATTCTGCAAGCCCAGGAGGCAAGCTGTGGGGGTTACTGATAATGTGACATAAATCCAACATCCCGGTTTAGGCCGTCCTCATGTGTGCGGAACTTGGCTATCAGTTTCTGCTCAGTGACTCTGCGCTGTCGTGTGTCATGAAGGCCGCCTTGGAGAACGCTTACCTGAAGATCCAAGGCTGAATGCCCGTGGCCGCTGAAGTGCTCCCCCACAGGAAGAGAACAGTCTTGCCTGGTGATTGTCGAGTGGTGTTCATTCATCCGTTGTCGTAGCGTCTGCATGGTTTCCCCAATGTACCATGCCTCGGGACATCCTTTCCTGCAGCGTATCAGGTAGACAACGTTGGCCGAGTTGCAAGAGTAGGTACCTACTCTTGCAAATAAACCTGTTGGACTTTAACCTGGTGTTGTGAGACTTCTTACTGTGTTCACCCCAGCCCAACGCCGACATCCCCACATCCTGAATGCTCCGCAGTGCATCCACCTGCCGCTCCAACCGAACAATGTGGTCTGTGAGGAGCTGCAACTGGACACACTTCCTGCAGACAAAGTTGTCAGGGAGACTAGATTGCTCCCTAATTGCCCACATTTGATTTGATTTGATTCATTATTGTCACATGTATTAACATACGTGAAAAGTATTGTTTCTTGCGCACTATACAGATAAAGCATACCGTACATAGAGAAGGAAAGGAAAGAGTGCAGAATGTGGTGTTACAGTCATAACTAGGGTGGCGAGAAAGATCAACTTAGTGCAAGGTAAGTCCATTCAAAAGTCTGACAGCAGCAGGGAAGAAGCTGTTCTTGTGTCGGTTGGTACGTGACCTCAGACTTTTGTATCTTTTTGGATTGGGCTACATTCACGACCTTTTGTAGTTCCTTGTGGTCTTGGGCAGAGCAGGAGCCATACCAAGCTGTGATACAACCAGAAGTAATGCTTTCTAAAGTGCATCTGTAAAGATTGATGAGAGTCGTAGCTGACATCCCAAATTTCCTTAGTCTTCTGAGAAAGTAGAGGCGTTGGTGGGCTTTCTTAACTATAGTGTCGGCATGGGGGGTCCAGGACAGGTTGTTGGTGATCTGGACACCTAAAAACTTGAAGCTCTCAACCCTTTCTACTTCGTCCCCATTGGTGTAGACAGGAGTATGTTCTCCTTTACGCTTCCTGAAGTCGATGACAATCTCCCTTCATTTTGTTGACATTGAGGGAGAGATTATTGTTGCTGCACCAGTTCACCAGATTCTCTATCTCATTCCTGTACTCTGTCTCATCATTGTTTGAGATCTGACCCACTACGGTGGTGTCGTCAGCAAACTTGAAAATCGAATTGATGGGGAATTTGGCTGCACAGTCATAGGTGTATAAGGAGTATAGTAGGGGGCTGAGAACACAGCCTTGTGGGGCACCGGTGTTGAGGATGATCGTGAAGGAGGTGTTGTTTCCTATCCTTACTGATTGTGGTCTGTGAGTTAGGAAGTTCAGGATCCATTCGCAGAGGGAAGAGCCGAGGCCCAGACCACGGAGTTTGGAGATGAGTTTTGTGGGAATACTGGTGTTGAAGGCTGAGCTATAGTCAATAAATAGGAGTCTGACATCAGTGTCCTTCTGGCAAGAAGAACATAGCCCTCTCCTAACTGCCCTTATACAGGTAAAAGGATAAAAGAATCTCAACTCACCTCTCCCTTGCTTATGGCCCTTCCCACGTCTTTTTTTTTGATTAGAGGAGGAGGTAGGGAGGGAAACACTGAAGTAATGTTTGGGGTTTAGCTGCTGCGTTACAGCAGCTCCTCCACAAACCACCTTCTGGTCGTAGTGACTGCGGCTTTGCAAATCTTACCTGAAACAGCCAATCAGCTTTGCCACTCTGCTGTCCTCACCTGGATCTAGGTAGGATGGGAATAGAGGGATATGGTCCCCGGAAGGACGGCACGATGGCACAGTGGTCAGCACTGCTGCTTCACAGCTCCAGGGACCTGGGTTCGATTCCCGGCTTGGGTCACTGTCTGTGTGGAGTTTGCACATTCTCCTCGTGTCTGCGTGGGTTTCCTCCGGGAGCTCCAGTTTCCTCCCACACTCCAAAGATGTGCGGGTTAGGTTGATTGGCCATGCTAAAATTGCCCTTAGTGTCCTGGGATGCGTAGGTTGGAGGGATATGGAGGTAGGGCCTGGGTGGGATTGTGGTTGGTGCAGACTCGATGGGCTGAATGGCCTCTTTCTGTGCTGTAGGGTTTCTAAGTTCTAAGTTCTAAGGGTAGGGGGTTTTAGTTCAGTCGGGCAGCATGCTCGGTGCAGGCTTGGAGGGCCGGAGGGCCTGTTCCTGTGCTGTAATTTTCTTTGTTCTTTATTCTCACATGCACTCACACACACTCAAACTCAATCACACTCACTCACGCACACTCACTCGCACACTCACACATGCACACACACACACTCACTCAGCCACACTCACTTACTCACATGCGGACACACACTCACGCACACACACATTCAAACTCAATCACACACACATGCACACTCACACTCTCATTTGCACACACACTCTCACTCATGTTCTCACACACACTCATTCGCACATTCTCACTTACTCACACACACTCACACACACAGACTCACACACTCACTCACACACTCACACACACTCACACACACACACACACACACTCACACACTCGCACACATACACACACACACACTCACATACACACACTCACATACACACACACACTCACATACACACTCACTCACACACACACTCACTCACACACATACACATACTCACATACACACTCACACACCCACACTCACATACACACTCACACACACACACTCACATACACACTCACACACACACACTCACATACACACTCACTCACACTCACACACACACACACAGCTTAGTCAAAAAGGAAAAGGATATGTAAGGTTTAAGAAACTGAAGACAAACAGAGCACTTGAAGAATCTAAAAAAAGCAGGGAATAACATAAACAAGGATTAAGAGTGCTGAAAGGGGCCATGAAATGTCCTTGGCAAACAGGATTGTACATATATAAGAGGCAAGAGGCTAGCTCGGGAAAGGGCACTCAAGGACAAAGGAGTGAATTTATGCGGGAGTTGGAGGAAGTGGGTGAGGTCCTTAACAAACACTTTGCATCAGTATTCACAAAGGAGAAGGGCACACATCGTGGCTGGTGAGTGTAGGGAGGAGGATGTCGATATTCTAGGGCATGTCGATATAAAAAAGAAGGGGGTGCTGGGGGTTTTGAAAAGCATTAAGCGAGACAAGTCCCCAGGACCTGATGGGATCTATCCCAGAACACTGTGGGAGGCGAGGAAGGAAATTGATGTAGACAGGGGCATGTTCTCCACTACATTTCCTGAAGTTGATGACTATCTCCTTCGTTTTGTTGACATTGAGGGAGAGATTATTGTTGCCGCACCAGTTCACCAGATTCTCTATCTCATTCCTGTACTCTGTCTCATCATTGTTTGAGATCCGACCCACTACGGTGATGTCGTCAGCAAACTTGAAAATCGAATTGATGGGGTATTTGGCCACACAGTCATAGGTGTATAAGGAGTATAGTAGGGGGCTGAGAACACAGCCTTGTGGGGCACCTGTGTTGAGGATGATCGTGGAGGAGGTGTTGTTGCCTAACCTTACTGATTGTGGTCTATGAGTTAGGAAGTTCAGGATCCAGTCGCAGAGGGAGGAGCCGAGGCCCAGACCACGGAGTTTGGAGATGAGTTTCGTGGGAATAATGGTGTTGAAGGCTGAGCTGTAGTCAACGAATAAGAGATTGACAAAGATGTCTTGGTTATCCAGGTGTTCCAAGATTGAGTGCAGGGCCAGGGAGATGGCATCTGCTGTGGACCTGTTGCAGCGATAGGCAAACTGTAGTGGATCCAGGCAGTCCGGGAGGCTGGAATTGATTCGTGGCATGACTTGCCTTTCGAAGGACTTCATAATGATGGATGTCAGAGCCACCGGCCGATAGTCATTAAGGCACGCTGCTTGGCTTTTCTTTGGTACCGGGATGATGGTCGACTTCTTGAAGCAGATAGGGAGCTCAGATTGGTGTAAAGAGAGGTTGAAGATGTCTGTGAATACCCCCGCCAGCTGATCCGTGCAGGATCTGAGTGCTCGTCCAGGCACCCCATCTGAGCCAGTCGCTTTCCATGGGTTGACTTTCGAGAAAGCTGCTCTGACATCGGTGATCGTGACCTCAGATATATCAGTTAACCCGAGGCTCCCAGAGTGGAGGGCGTGTCTCGCTGACCTGTGGTGTTCTGCACGGATCAGTGCTGGGACCCCTGTTGTTTGTAATATATAAAAATGATTTGGGGGAGAATGTAGGTGGTCTGATTAGTATGTTTGCGGATGAATCAAAGACTGGGGGAGCTGTAGATAGTGAGGAGGAATGCTGGGATATAGATCGGCTGGAGACCTGGGTGAAGAAATGGCAGATGGAATTTAAACCGGACAAATGTGAGGTGATGCATTTTGGAAGGTCTAATGTAGGAAGAATACATAAATGGCAGAACCCTAAGAAGCCTCAGAGATCTGAGAGTACAGGATGTTGGTGAGGCCACACCTGGAGTATTGTGTGCAGTTTTGATGTCCTTATCTGAGGAAGGATGTCCTTGCTATAGAGGGAATGCAGGCAGATTCCTGGGGTAGCGGGACTGATGTATGAGGAGAGATTGAGTCGGTTGAAATTATATTCACTGGAGTTTAGAAGAATGAGGGTGAATCTCATAGAAACTTATAAAATTCTAACAGGACCAGACATGGTGCAGGGATGTTTCCGATAGGGGGGGTGTCCGGAACCAGGGGTTACAGTCTGAGGATACACTGTGATTTGATCTGATTTGATTTGATTTATTATTGTCACATGTATCAGCATTAGTGAAAAGTATTGTTTCTTGCGTGTAATGCAGACAAAGCATACCGTTCATAGAGAAGGGAAAGAGAGAGTGCAGAATATACTGTTACAGTCATAGCTCGGGGTAGAGAAAGATCAACTTAATGCAAGGTAGGTCCATTCAAAAGTCTGATGGCAGCAGGGAAGAAGCTGTTCTTGAGTCGGTTGGTACGTGACCTCAGACTTTTGTATCTTTTTCCTGAAGGAGGAAGGTGGAAGAGAGAATGTCCGGGATGCATAGGGTCCTTGATTATGCCGAGGCAGCGGGAAGTGTAGACAGAGTCAATGGATGGGAGGCTGGTAAACTTCTTCGGACTGAGATTAGAAATTTCTTCGCCCAGAGAGTGGTAAAATTCACTACCACAGAAAGCAGTTGAGCCCAAAGTATTGTATGTTTTCAAAAAGTCAGATATAACTCTTGAGACAAAAGCGATCAAAGGATATGGGAGGAAGGCAGGATCAGACTATTAAGTTGGAAGATCAGCCATGATCATAATGAATGGTGGGGCAGGCTCGAAGGGCTGAATGGCCTCCTCCTGCTCCTATTTTCGATGTTTCTAAATTTAACCCCGAGATGAGCTCCCAACCTCATATTTGTCCCCTCACTATTTCCACCTCCATAACATCACCCAACATTGTAACTGCTCCGCTTCACCTGTCCTAAAACTATCATTCATGCTTCTGTTACCTCCGGAATCAACTATTCCAACACAAACAAAGAATACTGCGGATGCTGGAATCTGAAACAAAAACAGAAAATGCTGGAAAATCTCACCAAATCTGACAGCATCTGTGGAGAGAGAATAGAGCCAACGTTTCGAGTCTGGATGACGCTTCGTCAGAACTGAAGACAAAGAAAATAGGGTGAGATTTATACTGGAAGGGTGTTGCCGGGGGGGTATAATTGACAAAGATGTCATGGACAGAAGGACAAAGGGAATGTAATGGTGATGATCAAGGTTGAGAAGGGTGCTGATAGTGGCTCATTAAGGCAGCATTGCTTACTCACAGTTCCAGGGACCCAGGTTCAATTCTCACCTTGGTTGACTGTGTGGAGTTTGCACATTCTCCCCGTGTCTGCGTGTGTTTCTTCCGGTTGCTCCGGTTTCCCCCCACAGAACAAAGATGTGCAGGTTAGGTGCATTGGCCATGCTAAATTGTCCCTTTACACTGACACTATAGTTAAGAAAGCCCACCAACATCTCCACTTTCTCAGGAAGCTAAGGAAATTCAGCATGTCTGCTGTGACTCTCACCAATTTTTACAGAGGCATCATAGAAAGCATCCTTTCCGGCTGTATCACAGATTGGTCTGGCTCCTGCTTTAGCAAGACCACAAGAAACTACAAAGGGTTGTGAATGTAGCCCAATCCATCACGCAAACCAGCCTCCCTGACTCCGTCTACATTTCCCACTGCCTTAGAAAACCAGCCAGCATAATTAAGGACCCCACGCACCCCGGACATTCTCTCTTCCACCTTCTTCCGTCAGGAAAAAAATACAAAAGTCTTACATCACCTACCAACTGACTCAAGAACAGCTTCTTCCCTGCTGCCATCAGACTTTTGAGAGGCCCAACCTCGTATTAAGTTGATCTTTCTCTACACCCTCAGTATGACTGTAACACTATACTCTGCACCCTCTCGTTTCCTTCTCCCCTATGTACCCTATGAACGGTATGCTTTGGTCTGTATAGCGTGCAAAAAACAATACTTTTCACTGTATCCCAATACATGTGACAATAATAAATCATTCAAATCAAATTAAATCAAATCAAAACCCTTGGTGTCCCAAGATACCTAGGTTAGGGGGGTTAGTGGGGGAAAAGCCTGAGGTTACAGGGATGGAGCCTGTGTGGGGTGCTCTGCCAGAGAGTTGGTGCGGACTCGATGGGCTGAATGGCCTCCTTCTGCACTGTAGGGATTCTATGATTCTATGATTAAGAGGTCGTAATGTGTAAATGGCAGAACAAAGGTTCAGAGTGTCAAAGGACAACCTGAGGCATGTGGCAGGTATAAAATAATAAAATAGACCAACAAGGGAATAGATCAACAAAGGAATTGATAAAAAGTTAAAGATATATTAATTAATTAATCTAACGTGACGTCACTCAAACCTCTGCTGTGTATATTTTTGCGTGCAGTGAAACCAGTGAGATATGAATCCGATGCTCACTGACCTCCCAGTCAGATAACAGATTGATTTAAAAATTTCCACCCTTGTTTTGGAATGGCACCATGACCTTGCTGTTTCTTATAAAGAACAAAGAACAGTACAGCACAGGAAACAGGCCCTTCGTCCCTCCAAGCCTGTGCCGCTCATTGGTCCAACGAGACCATTCGTTTGTATCCCTCCATTCCCAGGCTGCTCATGTGACTATCCAGGTAAGTCTTAAACGATGTCAGCGTGCCTGCCTCCACCACCCTACTTGGCAGCGCATTCCAGGCCCCCACCACTCTGTGTAAAATACGTCCCTCTGATATCTGAGTTATACTTCGCCCCTCTCACCTTGAGCCCGTGACCCCTCGTGATTGTCACCTCCGACCTGGGAAAAAGCTTCCCACTGTTCACGCTATCTATACCCTTCATAATTGTGTACACCTCTATTAGGTCTCCCCTCATTCTCCGTCTTTCCAGGGAGAACAACCCCAGTTTACCCAATCTCTCCTCATAGCTAAGACCCTCCATACCAGGCAACATCCTGGTAAACCTTCTTTGCACTCTCCCTAAAGCCTCCACGTCCTTCTGGTAGTGCGGCGACCAGAACTGGACGCAGTACTCCAAATGTGGCCTAACCAGCGTTCTATACAGTTGCAACATCGACTCCAGCTTTTATACTCTATACCCCATCCTATAAAGGCAAGCATACCATATGCCTTCTTCGCCACCTTCTCCACCTGTGCTGCCACCTTCAAGGATTTGTGGACTTGCACACCTAGGTCCCTCTGTGTTTCTATACTCTTGATGGCTCTGCCATTTACTGTATAACTCCCCCCTACATTAGTTCTTCCAAAATGCATCACTTTGCATTTATCTGGATTAAATTCCATCTGCCATTTCTCTGTCCAATTTTCCAGCCTATCTATATCCTGCTGTATTGCCCGACAATGTTCATCGCTATCCGCAAGTCCAGCCATCTTCGTGTCATCCGCAAACTTGCTGATTACACCAGTTACACCTTCTTCCAAATCATTTATATATATCACAAATAGCAGAGGTCCCAGTACAGAGCCCTGCGGAACACCACTGGTCACAGACCTCCAGCCGGAAAAAGACCCTTCGACTGCTACCCTCTGTCTCCTATGGCCAAGCCAGTTTTCTACCCATCTAGCCACTTCTCCTTGTATCCCATGAGCCTTAACCTTCTTAACCAACCTGCCATGAGGGACTTTGTCAAATGCCTTACTGAAATCCATATAGACGGCATCCGCATCCATATCTTTGTAACCTTCTCCAGCCTCACCATCCTCTGAGATGTCTCTGCTCCTATCATTCTGGCCCCTTGAGCATCTTTGATTTTAACAACTCCACCTTTTGGTTGGCAGCACCTTTGGTTTCCACAGCTGTAAACTCTGGAATACACTCCTCCAGCTCGCTTTTCTCAATTAAAACATTCCTGAAAACTTATCTCTTTAACTCAGCATTTGATCACCTAACCCAATACCTCAATAACTCAGCATTTGATCACCTAACCCAACACCGGAAGGGAAAGAAGGGGTTTAGGAGAGCGATAGTTGTGGGGGACGCAATGGTTAGAGGCACGGACAGGCGGTTCTGTGGGAGTGAACGAGAATCCAGGATGGTAGTCTGCCTCCCTGGTGCCGGGGTACTGGGTGTCTCCGAGAGGGTAGGAAGCATATTTAAAAAGGAAGATAGTCAAACGGATGTGATTATACACATTGGTGAAAATGATGTAGGTAGGAAGAGCAGGGGGGTCATACGAGAGAAATTCAGGGAGTTGGGTGCTAGGCTAAAAAGTAAGGCCTCCAGGGTTGCAATCTCTGGACTGCTCCCGGTGTCTAGTGCAAGTGAGGCTCGGAACAGGGAGATTCTACAGTTGAACGCGTGGCTAAAGGACTGGTGCAAGAGGGAGGGTTTTAAATTCATAGATAACTGGGAAATCTTCAAGTCAGGATGGCAACTGTACAGAAAGGATGGGTTACACCTTAACTGGAAGGGAGCAAATATCCTGGCTGGGAGTTTTGCTAGAGTGTTTCGGCAGGATTTAAACTAGTGTGGCAGGGGGGTGGGGAACAAAACAGTAGGTCAGTAAATACTGAGGCTGGGGTTGAGCTGGGGGCCAGGGCAAGGCTAGCTAAGAAGAGGAGCACTCTGGAGGAGGATGACCTGACTGGGCCTGGAGGTCTGGAGTGCATCTGCTTCAATGCGAGGAGCATAACGGATAAAACAGACGAACTTAGGGCCTTAATGCTTGTGCGGAATTTGGATGTGGTTGTGGTGACGGAAACTTGGTTAAAAGAAGGACAGGACTGGCAGCTGAATATTCCGGGGTATAAGTGTTTTAGGCGAGACAGAGGAGGGGCTAAAAAAGGTGGGGGAGTAGCGATATTAGTTAAGGAGCATATTACCGCGGTGCAGAGGGTAGACAACTTAGAGGGGTCATGTACTGAGTCGCTGTGGGTGGAACTCAGAAACAGGAAGGGTGCAGTCACTATGCTGGGGGTGTACTACAGACCACCCAACAGCCCACGGGAAGTGGAGGAAAGGATATGTCAGGAGATTCTGGATAGGTGCAGAAAAATTAGTTGTAGTGGGGGACTTTAATTTCCCTGGCACAGACTGGAAAGTGCTTAGAGCTGGGGGTCCGGACGGGGAGGAATTTGTAAAATGCGTACTGGAAGGTTCTTTGGAACAGTATGTAGATAGCCCGACTAGAGAGGGGGCTATACTGGACCTAGTTCTGGGAAATGAGCCCGGTCAGGTCGTCAAAGTTTCGGTAGGGGAACATGTGACAAATAGTGACCACAACTCTGTTAACTTTAGGATAGTAATGGACAAGGATGAGTGCTGTCCTACGGGCAGGGTGCTAAATTGGGGGAAGGCTGACTATAGCCGGATTAGGCAGGAATTGGTGGATGTTGATTGGGAGAGGATGTTCGAGGGTAAGTCCGCGTCTGGCATGTGGGAGTCTTTTAAGGAACTATTGATAAGGCTGCAGGATAGGCATGTGCCTGTAAAAAGGAAAGATAGGAAAGGTAGGATTCGAGAGCCGTGGATAACCAGGGAAATTGAGGATCTGATTAAAATGAAAAGGGAGGCTTACGTTAAGTCCAGGCAACAGAAAACAGATGGAGCTCTGGAGGAATACAGAGAGAGTAGGAAAGATCTCAAACGGGGAGTTAGAAGGGCAAAAAGAGGTCATGAGATGTTCTTGGCAGGCAGAATTAAGGGGAATCCTAAGGCATTCTATTCATACGTTAGGAACAAAAGAGTTGTCAGGGAGAAAATCGGACCTCTCAGGGACAAAGGAGGGGAATTATGCTTAGAACCCAAGGGAATAGGGGAGATCCTAAATGAATACTTTGCATCGGTATTCACGAAGGAGAGGGGCGTGTTAATCGGGAGTGTCTCGGAGGGAGGTGTTGACCCGTTAGAGAAAATTTCCATTACAAGAGAGGAAGTGTTAGGTTTTTTAGGGAACATTAAAACTGACAAAGCCCCAGGGCCTGATGGCATCTATCCTCGACTGCTCAGGGAGACGAGAGATGAAATTGCTGGGCCTCTGACGGAAATCTTTGTCGCTTCTTTGGACACGGGTGAGGTCCCTGAGAATTGGAGGATAGCGAATGTGGTCCCGTTGTTTAAGAAGGGTAGCAGGGATAACCCAGGAAATTATAGGCCGGTGAGCTTGACGTCCATGGTAGGGAAGTTGTTGGAGAGGATTCTTAGAGACAGGATGTATGTGCATTTAGAACGGAACAATCTCATTAGTGACAGACAGCATGGTTTTGTAAGAGGGAGGTCGTGCCTTACAAATCTGGTGGAGTTTTTTGAGGAAGTGACAAAAACGGTTGATGAAGGAAGGGCCGTGGATGTCGTCTATATGGATTTCAGTAAGGCATTTGACAAAGTCCCACATGGCAGGTTGGTTAAGAAGGTTAAGGCTCATGGGATACAAGGAGAAGTGGCTAGATGGGTGGAGAACTGGCTTGGCCATAGGAGACAGAGGGTAGTGGTCGAAGGGTCTTTTTCCGGCTGGAGGTCTGTGACCAGTGGTGTTCCGCAGGGCTCTGTACTGGGATCTCTGCTATTTGTGATATATATAAATGATTTGGAAGAAGGTATAACTGGTGTAATCAGCAAGTTTGCGGATGATACGAAGATGGCTGGACTTGCGGATAGGGAAGAGCATTGTCGGGCAATACAGCAGGATATAGATAGGCTGGAAAATTGGGCGGAGAGGTGGCAGATGGAGTTTAATCCAGATAAATGCGAAGTGATGCATTTTGGAAGAACTAATGTAGGGAGGAGTTATACAATAAATGGCAGAGTCATCAGGAGTATAGAAATACAGAGGGACCTAGGTGTGCAAGTCCACAAATCCTTGAAGGTGGCAACACAGGTGGAGAAGGTGGTGAAGAAGGCATATGGTATGCTTGCCTTTGTAGGACGGGGTATAGAGTATAAAAGCTGGAGTCTGATGTTGCAGCTGTATAGAACGCTGGTTAGGCCACATTTGGAGTACTGCGTCCAGTTCTGGTCGCCGCACTACCAGAAGGACGTGGAGGCGTTAGAGAGAGTGCAGAGAAGGTTTACCAGGATGTTGCCTGGTATGGAGGGTCTTAGCTATGAGGAGAGATTGGGTAAACTGGGGTTGTTCTCCCTGGAAAGACGGAGAATGAGGGGAGATCTAATAGAGGTGTACAAGATTATGAAGGGGATAGATAGGGTGAACGGTGGGAAGCTTTTTCCCAGATCAGAAGTGACGTTCACGAGGGGTCACGGGCTCAAGGTAAGAGGGGCGAAGTATAACACTTTGTTATACACAAAGTTATACACTTTGGAGGAAATAATAACAAATGGGATTACTATCTCAATGGAAACAAATTAAAACATGCTACCGTGCAAAGGGACCTGGGGGTCCTTGTGCATGAGACGCAAAAGCCCAGTCTGCAGGTACAACAGGTGATCAAGAAGGCAAATGGGATGTTGGCCTATATCGCGAGGGGGATAGAATATAAAAGCAGGGATGTCTTGATGCACCTGTACAGGGCATTGGTGAGGCCGCAGCTGGAATACTGTGTGCAGTATTGGTCCCCTTATATGAGGAAGGATATATTGGCATTGGAGGAAGTGCAGAGAAGGTTCACCAGGTTGATACCGGAGATGAGGGGTTTGGATTATGAGGAGAGGCTGAGGAGATTGGGTTTGTACTCGTTGGAGTTTAGAAGGATGAGGGGGGATCTTATGGAGACTTATAAGATAATGCGGGGGCTGGATAGGGTGGAGGCGGAGAGATTCTTTCCACTTAGTAAGGAAGATAAAACTAGAGGACACAGTCTCAAAATAAAGGGGGGTCGGTTTAAGACAGAGTTGAGGAGGAACTTCTTCTCCCAGAGGGTGGTGAATCTCTGGAATTCTCTGCCCACTGAGGTGGTGGAGGCTACCTCGCTGAATATGTTTAAAGCGCGGATGGATGGATTCCTGATCGGTAAGGGAATTAAGGGTTATGGGGATCAGGCGGGTAAGTGGTACTGATCCACGTCAGATCAGCCATGATCTTATTGAATGGCGGGGCAGGCTCGAGGGGCTAGATGGCCTACTCCTGCTCCTATTTCTTATGTTCTTATGTTCTTATAACTCAGATATTAGAGGGATGTTTTTTACACAGAGGGTGGTGGGAGCCTGAAATGCGCTGCCAAGTAGGGTGGTGGAGGCAGGCACGCTGACATCGTTTAAGACTTACCTGGATAGTCACATGAGCAGCCTGGGAATGGAGGGATACAAACGATTGGTCTAGTTGGACCAAGGAGCGGCACAGGCTTGGAGGGCCGAAGGGCCTGTTTCCTGTGCTGTACTGTTCTTTGTTCTTTGTTCTTTGTTCTCATTATGTAGCTCAGGGTTAAACGTTGTTTTAGTACATTCCTGTGGATCACTTTGGGACATTTTTGCGTTTATGTGCTGGGCTCCTCGATAGCGTTAAAGGCACTATATAAATATAAGTTGTTGTTGTCACACACAAAAATCCAGAATACCATTTGCCTCTGTGACATTTTCAATTCCACTTTTAAAGATTATATCTCACCACAGAAATCTCAGTGTTCCTCCCCTTCCTGGAGGATCACAATGTCTGTGAACACTTACATTCACTTCTCCAAACATGACCTCGAGTTCACAGTTTGCACTTTGCCCTCACACTCACATTTCCGTCCTTGCTTGCTGTAATGTTTCAGTGACACTCAACGCGAGTTGGAGGAACAGCATCTCGATTCCAGTCAGGCACTTTATTCACATTTTCAGACTGTGACCTCTGATCCCTTCCTGGTACTGCTTTCTTGCACCTGCCATTCTGAATCTTGTCTTTTAGACAGAGCCATTCTTTATTCTGCCATTTACACTCTGGACAAATGTTTTGGCTGGAATGTTACGGCCATTCACGCCAACGGGATTTTCCCATCCTGCTGCAGTGAATGGAGATTTGCTGGGCGCTAAATTCTCCGACCTCGCTGCAGCGAGAGTGTGACACAAACAGTCGGTAAGATTGGTCACTTTGTTTTACTGCTACAACTATTAACATTAAAAAGTTTCTTTGTTGGTTAAAAAGAAAAAGGAGGCTTATGTTCGGATGAGACGTGAGCACTCGGGTAGTGCACTAGAAAGCTTTAGATTGGCTAAGAGGGAGTTGAAGAGCGTGCTTAGAAGGGCTAAAAGGGGACATGAGAAGACTTTGGCGGATAGGGTTAAAGAGAATCCTAAGGCGTTCTATAGGTATGTCAAGAACAGAAGGTTGGTTAGGGCAAGTTTAGGGCCAGTTATAGATGGCAGAGGGAAGTTATGTGTGGAACCGGAGGAGATTGGTGAAGCATTGAACCAATATTTCTCTTCGGTGTTCACGCAAGGGGACATGAATATAGCTGAGGAGGACACTGGGTTGCAAGGGAGTAGAATAGACAGTATTACAGTTGATAAGGAGGATGTGCAGGATATTCTGGAGGGTCTGAAAATAGATAAATCCCCTGGTCCGGATGGGATTTATCCAAGGATTCTCTGGGAGGCAAGAGAAGTGATTGCAGAGCCTCTGGCTCTGATCTTCAGGTCGTCGTTGGCCTCTGGTATAGTACCAGAAGATTGGAGGTTAGCGAATGTTGTCCCATTGTTTAAGAAGGGGAACAGAGACTTCCCCGGGAATTATAGACCGGTGAGTCTCACTTCTGTTGTCGGCAAGATGTTGGAAAAAATTATAAGGGATAGGATTTATAGTTATTTGGAGAGTAATGAATTGATAGGTGATAGTCAGCATGGTTTTGTGGCAGGTAGGTCGTGCCTTACTAACCTTATTGAGTTTTTTGAGAAAGTGACCAAGGAGGTGGATGGGGGCAAGGCAGTGGACGTGGTATATATGGATTTTAGTAAGGCGTTTGATAAGGTTCACCATGGTAGGCTTCTGCAGAAAATGCAGATGTATGGGATTGGGGGTGATCTAGGAAATTGGATCAGGAATTGGCTAGCGGATAGGAAACAGAGGGTGGTGGTTGATAGTAAATATTCATCATGGAGTGCGGTTACAAGTGGTGTACCTCAGGGATCTGTTTTGGGGCCACTGCTGTTTGTAATATTTATTAATGATCTGGATGAGGGTATAGTTGGGTGGATTAGCAAATTTGCTGATGACACCAAAGTCGGTGGTGTGGTAGACAGTGAGGAAGGGTGTCGTAGTTTGCAGGAAGACTTAGACAGGTTGCAAAGTTGGGCCGAGAGGTGGCGGATGGAGTTTAATGCGGAGAAGTGTGAGGTAATTCACTTTGGTAGGAATAACAGATGTGTTGAGTATAGGGCTAACGGGAGGACTTTGAATAGTGTGGAGGAGCAGAGGGATCTAGGTGTATGTGTGCATAGATCCCTGAAAGTTGGGAATCAAGTAGATAAGGTTGTTAAGAAGGCATATGGTGTCTTGGCGTTTATTGGTAGGGGGATTGAATTTAGGAGTCGTAGCGTTATGTTGCAACTGTACACAACTCTGGTGCGGCCGCACTTGGAGTACTGTGTGCAGTTCTGGTCCCCACATTACAGGAAGGATGTGGAGGCTTTGGAGAGGGTGCAGAGGAGGTTTACCAGGATGTTGCCTGGTATGGAGGGGAGATCCTATGAGGAGAGGCTGAGGGATTTGGGATTGTTTTCGCTGGAAAGGCGGCGGCTAAGAGGGGATCTTATTGAAACATATAAGATGATTAGAGGTTTAGATAGGGTGGATAGTGATAGCCTTTTTCCTCTGATGGAGAAATCCAGCACGAGGGGGCATGGCTTTAAATTGAGGGGGGGTAGTTATAGAACCGATGTCAGGGGTAGGTTCTTTACCCAGAGGGTGGTGAGGGATTGGAATGCCCTGCCAGCATCAGTAGTAAATGCGCCTAGTTTGGGGGCGTTTAAGAGATCCGTAGATAGGTTCATGGACGAAAAGAAATTGGTTTAGGTTGGAGGGTCACAGTTTTTTTTTTAACTGGTCGGTGCAACATCGTGGGCCGAAGGGCCTGTTCTGCGCTGTAATGTTCTATGTTCTATGTTCTATCACTTTTGCCTTTAGTTCAGAGACATTTGTCATTTTATCTCTCCGTGCGCTACCCTAGCCGGAATTTTACCATCCTGCCTCCCACGGGAATCGGAGTGGGCGAGGGGTGGACCATGGAAAGGTCCATTGACTTTGGGCAGGATTTTCGGGTTTCGGGATGAATGAGGCAGTAAAATCCCGCAACCTATCCCTATCCTTCCCTTCTTCCATCCTTTACCCGCTTTCAACATCAAAGCAATTGCATTTCTATTTTCCTTGAGCTCTTATGAAGTGTCATATTTGATTGGAAACATGAACTCTATTTCTCGATCCACAGAAGCTGACAGGCTTGTTAGTATTTCCAGAACTTTCTGTTTTTATTTTGTAAACCTCGACCCAGAAGTGTGCAGTTTACTAATCAGGAAAGGACAGATAGGCTGGCTCTCTTTTCTCTTAAAAAGAGGAAGCTCAGGGATGGTCTGAGTGAGATCTATGAGTCGGCACAGAGAATGTGTTTCCACTTGTAGAGAAGTGCAAAATTATAGGACATCAAATCAGAAAGCTATTGAGAAAGCAAAGAGGGAATACAGAAGAATGCTCTTTCCCGAGAGAGTGATGGAAAGGTGGATCTCACTATCACAAGGCAATAGCACAGCTACATTTAATAGGTTAGAGAGAAACAATGGCAAAGGGCTGAGAGAACTACAAAGAACAAAGAACAAAGAACAATACAGCACAGGAACAGGCCCTTCGGCCCTCCAAGCCCGCGCCGCTCCTTGGTCCAAACTAGACCATTCTTTTGTATCCCTCCATTCCCACTCCGTTCATATGGCGTCTAGATAAGTCTTAAACGTTCCCAGTGTGTCCGCCTCCACCACTTTGCCTGGCAGCGCATTCCAGGCCCCCACCACCCTCTGTGTAAAATATGTCCGTCTGATATCTGTGTTAAACCTCCCCCCCTTCACCTTGAACCTATGACCCCTTGTGAACGTCACCACCGACCTGGGGAAAAGCTTCCCACCGTTCACCCTATCTATGCCTTTCATAATTTTATACACCTCTATTAAGTCTCCCCTCATCCTTCGTCTTTCCAGGGAGAACAACCCCAGTTTACCCAATCTCTCCTCATAACTAAGCCCCTCCATACCAGGTAACATCCTGGTAAACCTCCTCTGTACTCTCTCCAAAGCCTCCACGTCCTTCTGGTAGTGTGGCGACCAGAACTGGACGCAGTATTCCAGATGCGGCCGAACCAACGTTCTATACAACTGCAACATCAGACCCCAACTTTTATACTCTATGCCCCGTCCTATAAAGGCAAGCATGCCATATGCCTTCTTCATCACCTTCTCCACCTGTGACGTCACCTTCAAGGATCTGTGGACTTGCACACCCAGGTCCCTCTGCGTATCTACACCCTTTATGGTTCTGCCATTTATCATATAGCTCCTCCCTACATTATTTCTACCAAAATGCATCACTTCGCATTTATCAGGATTGAACTCCATCTGCCATTTCTTTGCCCAAATTTCCAGCCTATCTATATCCTTCTGTAGCTTCTGACAATGCTCCTCACTATCTGCAAGTCCTGCCAATTTTGTGTCATCCGCAAACTTACTGATCACCCCAGTTACACCTTCTTCCAGATCATTTATATAAATCACAAACAGCAGAGGTCCCAATACAGAGCCCTGCGGAACACCACGAGTCACAGGCCTCCACTACCACCCTCTGTCTTCTGTGACCAAGCCAGTTCTCCACCCATCTAGCCACCTCCCCCTTTATCCCATGAGATCCAAACTCTGCTGATAAAATGAGGAATAATGAAAGGAGGCTTGTGTGACACGTTGAAACTATCGTGGATTGCTTGGCTAAATCACCCATTTCTGTGCTGCACATTCCAGGCTATTTTATAGAATAACCAGTACCTTTGCTACCCTTGCTACTCAGTGGTAGGTGCTAACCATTGAACCATAGAACCCCTACAATACAGAAAGAGGCCATTCGGCCCATGGAGTCTGCACCGACTCTCCGAAAGAGCATCTTACCCAGGCCCAAGCCCTCACCCCATCCCCGTAACCCTGTGCATTTACCATGGCTAATCCACCTAACCTGCACATCTTTGGACTGTGGAAGGAAACTGGAGCACCCGGAGGAAACCCACACAGACACGGGGAGAATGTGCAAACTCCACACAGATAGTCACCCAAGGCTGGAATCAAATCCAGGTCCCTGGCGCTGTGAGGCAGCAGTGCAAACCATTGTGCCACCGAGCCACCCTCTAGCCCGAGGTATCCTTGCCCATGTTTGTCCTGCAGACATGAGGCTTAATGAAGTCAGTGGTGACCTCTGTTGTTCCGTCCTGTCAATATAGACCCAAAGCTGGTATTGAAAAGTTTGGAACATTGGCTGACAGATATGTTCGGCGCAACTTGTGTGCCGAAGGGCCTGTTTGTGCTGTAACTTTTCTATGTTCTATGTTCTATATGATTCTAAGAGTGTGTCAGTACCAGACTATTGCTTGACTAGTCTGTGGGACAGCTGTCTTAACTCTGGCACCGGTCCCCAGATATTAATGAGGAAGATTTTTCAGGGTAAACTGGGCAGAGTGCTGTATCCTGATTCAGTGCCTAACACTATCCAAGTGATTAGTCCAATGTTATTCTGTTCATTTTTAACTGCTTCATATACTGGCTGCTTTAAAAGATAGTTAAGAAACAACCATTTTGCTGTCAGACTGGAGTCACATACAGGCCGAGGCTGGGTAAAGTCAATGGATTTTCTTCCCTAAAGGAGTTTTTATGACAATTGATGATCTGTCATTTTGTTGTCTTGTGGGGTGTGGGTTATATTCAGCTTCTGTCAGCAAAGGGCTGGTTATCATAGAAATCATAGAAACCCTACAGTACAGAAAGAGGCCATTCGGCCCATCGAGTCTGCACCGACCACAATCCCACCTAGGCCCTACCCCCATATCCCTACATATTTACCCACTAATCCCTCTAATCTACGCTTCCCAGGACACTAAGGGACAATTTTTTAGCATGGCCAATCAACCTAACCTGCACATCTTTGGACTGTGGGAGGGAACCGGAGCACCCAGAGGAAACCCACGCAGACACGGGGAGAATGTACAAATTCCACACAGATAGTGACCCAAGCTGGGAATCGAACCCAGGTCCCTGGAGCTGTGAAGCAGCAGTGCTAACCACTGTGCTACCGTGCCGCCCTTAATGGTTAAATGGTTATGGTTAAAAAGTGGGATCTGTGAGGTTTGAGGGCCGGGGTCTATCATTGTGATTGTTTTGTTTTCACAGTCATTAAGTGTTTTTAGCTTCAATGACAGGATGTGGGCATCGCTGGCTAGGTCGGCCTTTATTGCGAATGGTTCTTGAGAAGGTGGTGGTGAGCTGCCTTCTGTACTGTTGCAATCAGCACTTTAACGATGAAAGTTGAAGTAAATAGTTTGAAACTTTTAAAGGGGAACTGAAACTCCTAATTTGGACTTGACTTAGTGGGAAGCCAATGTGCTGAAGTAACACAGCCTTTCCTGGTGTCTGCTTTACTGAAGTGTTTCAGGCACAGCTGGTCCCCATTCATGTGATGTGGTTAGTGGGTCCGCATCTAGTCACCAGTTCCACAACAACAGCTTGTGTTTATATAGCTCCTTTAACATAAAGCTTCCCAACTCAATTCACAGGAATTATCATCAAACAAAACTTGACAATTAGCCACACAAGTAGATATTAGGGCAGGTGACCAAAAGCTTGGACAGTGAGATAGGGTTTAAGGGACATGTTCAATGAAAAAAGAACAATCATGATTTGGAGAGGTTCAAAGAGTGGATTTCAGAGCTTAAGCCAAATGCAGCTGAAGGCACAGCCACCATAGAATCATAGAAACCCTACAGTGCAGAAAGAGGCCATTTGGCCCATCGAGTCTGCACCGACCACAATCCCACCCAGGCCCTACCCCCATATCTCTACATATTTACCCACTAATCCCTCTAACCTGTGCATCTCAGGACTCTAAGGGGCAATTTTTAGCATGGCCAATCAACCTAACCCACACATCTTTGGACTGTGGGAGGAAACCGGAGCACCCGGAGGAAACCCACACAGACACGAGGAGAATGTGCAAACTCCACACAGACAGTGACCCAAGCCGGGAATCGAACCCAGGTCCCTGGAGCTGTGAAGCAGCAGTGCTACCGTGCCGCACCAGTGGTGAGAATGCTCAAGAGACCAGAAATAGAGGAATATAGAGATCTCAAAGGGCGACAGGAGATAAGGATGAGGCTATGGAGAGATTTGAACCTCACTTGAGACAATGTAGGTCAGCAGGTACAAGGGTGATAGGTGAAGAGGACATGGTGAGAGTCTAGAACCCCGGCCACACAGTTTTGAATTACCTCAAAACTCTGTTGCCAATGGTAGGAGATATGGCAGAAGCAATACAGGCAGCACGGTGGCACAGTGGTTAGCATTGCTGCCTCACAGCGCCAAGGACCCGGGTTCAATTCTCAGCTTCGGTCACTGTGTGGAGTTTGCACATTCTCCCCATGTCTGCGGGGGTTTCCTCTGGGTGCTCCGGTTTCCTCCCACAGACCAAAGATGTGCTGGTTAGGTGGATTGGCCATGCTAAATTGCCCCTAAATAGTGTCAAGGGGACTAGCTAGGGTAAATGCATGGGTTTATGGGGTTAGGGCCCGGGTGGGATTGTGGTCAGTGCAGACTTGATGGGCTGAATGGCCTCCTTCTGCACTGTATGATTCTATGATTCTATGCAATAGTCAAGTCTCGAGGTATCAAAGACATGACTGAAGTTTCAGCAGCTGATGATCTGAAGCAAGGATGAAGTCATGTGGTTTCAGAGATGGAAATGGGCAGACATAGTGATGGCACAGATATGTGTTTGGAATTTCACCTTGGGGCCAAATGTGATCCTAAGGTTGTGAATGATCTGTTTCAGCAGTCACCAAGGAGAATGATGGAGTGAGTGGGGAGGGGTGGAGGTTGTGGTGGTGTCCAAATTATTCCCAATGCTATGCTAGAGGAAATGTCTGTTCATCTGCTGCTCAATTGCTGGACAAGCTGTTTGCTCAGTGACAGTGCAGGAGCCAGGAGCAGTGGTGATGAGGTACAGCTGGGTGTCGTCAGTATACCTGTGAAAACTAACGCTGTAGTTCTGGAGGATGGGGCAACATATAGATGAGAAAGAGGACGAGGCAAAGATAAATCTTTGGGAGTCACCAGAGGTGATGGTGAGGGAATGGGAAGAGAGGAGACACCGGAATAGAAGAATAGAATCAGGTAAGTATAGTCCCACCCAATGGACGGCTGTGAAGAAACATTGGAAGAGGATGGTATGAGCAGGTTTAAAGGGTGTAGGTTAACAGAACCAATGTAGAGGAGCTTCCCAGGAAAGAGGGATCTACCGGAGTGAGAGTTAGGGATGTGGCGAGAGGAATAGGGAGGGAGAGCAGTGGCCTGCTGGAGGACTGAGAGGTGAAATAAACCAGAGTATAGGACTTGATGTAAGAGACAGATAAGCAGTGTGGACAGGGCAGCTGTGGATGGGCAATGCTCAGAGTGAAATAAATAAAGCCCACACCTCTGCAGCAGCACAGAAACGTTGAAGTCTTGTTCATTGAAGGAGCACGAGTGAAAATCTTTCTGAGCAGAGACAGGGGTCAAGGCCCCATTTTCACCTCGGACATTGTTGCGGATTTCTTTATTAGATGCTGCCGTGTCATGTTTGTCCCATCTTCCATTTATGTTTAATTATTGAGGAATAAGAAACCTGACACTCGCTTTGCATACTCCAAGGTCTCCTGAGGAAAGGGTTGTGCAGGATAGGAGAGAGCTGGGAGTATAGGTGCACAGACTGTTAAAGGGGCTAGGGTAATTTGAGAAAGTGGTTGAAAAGGGGTTCCCAAACTGGGGTCCACAGGAACTTGGGATTCCATGAGAGACCTCTGGGGTTACATAAGAACATAGAAAATAGGAGCAGGAGGAGGCCATTCAGCCCTTCGAACCTGTTCCACCATTCATTATCATCATGGCTGATCATCCAACTCAATAGCCTGTTCCCCTAAATCCTTTCATCCCTTTAGCCCCAAGAGCTATATCTAATTATTTCTTGAAAATATACAATATATTTTTACTCTTAGTTTCCTGTTTTCCAACCAGTTTTCTATCAATCTCAATAAACTGTCCCCAATCCCATTCGCTTTAATTTGACACGCTAATCTCTTTTGTGGGACTTTGTCGAAAACCTACTGAAAGTCCAAATAAACCACATCCACTCGTTCCCCCTCATCAACTCTACTAGTTACCTAGTCAAAGAATTCCAGTCGAATTGTCAAGCATGATTTTCCATTCGTAAATCCATGCTGACTGTGTCCGATCCTGCCACTGTTCCGAGGAGCCATGGAGTATACATTATCAACAGTCACAAACCATGAGGTAGTATGGGCGGAGATTAGAAATAGGGGAGGAGAGGTCACCCTGTTGGGAGTCTTTTATAGACCTCCTAAAAGTTCTAGAGAGGTTGAGGAAAGGATTGCGGAGTCAATCCTGCTTAGGAGTGAAAGTAATAGGGCAATTGTTATGGGGGATTTTAACTTGACTAATATTGACTGGAATTGTTATAGCTCTAGCTCGTTAGAGGGGTCAGTTTTTGTTCAAAGCGTGCAGGAAGGTTTTTTGACTCAGTATGTAGACAGGCCAACTAGAGGTGAGGCTATATTGGATCTGGTGCTGGGAAATGAGCCAGACCAGGTGCTAGACTTGGAAGTTGGTGTGCATTTTGGTGATAGTGACCACAATTCGGTTACGTTCACCTTAGTGATGGAAAGGGATAGGCATGAACCTCGGGCCAGTGGTTTTAGCTGGGGGAAGGGTAATTATGAGGCTATTAGGAGAGAATTAGGAAACATAGGTTGGACTAGGAGATTACAGGGACTGGGAACGTCCGACATGTGGAGTTTTTTCAAGGAGCAGCTACTGCGAGTCTGTGATAGGTATGTCCCTGTCAGGCAAGGAGGAATTGGTAGGGCTAGGGAACCGTGGTGCACCAAAAAAGTTTCTTTGTTGGTTAAAAAGAAAAAGGAGGCTTATGTTCGGATGAGACGTGAGCACTCGGGTAGTGCACTAGAAAGCTTTAGATTGGCTAAGAGGGAGTTGAAGAGCGAGCTTAGAAGGGCTAAAAGGGGACATGAGAAGACTTTGGCGGATAGGGTTAAAGAGAATCCTAAGGCGTTCTATAGGTATGTCAAGAACAGAAGGTTGGTTAGGGCAAGTTTAGGGCCAGTTATAGATGGCAGAGGGAAGTTATGTGTGGAACCGGAGGAGATTGGTGAAGCATTGAACCAATATTTCTCTTCGGTGTTCACGCAAGGGGACATGAATATAGCTGAGGAGGACACTGGGTTGCAAGGGAGTAGAATAGACAGTATTACAGTTGATAAGGAGGATGTGCAGGATATTCTGGAGGGTCTGAAAATAGATAAATCCCCTGGTCCGGATGGGATTTATCCAAGGATTCTCTGGGAGGCAAGAGAAGTGATTGCAGAGCCTCTGGCTCTGATCTTCAGGTCGTCGTTGGCCTCTGGTATAGTACCAGAAGATTGGAGGTCAGCGAATGTTGTCCCATTGTTTAAGAAGGGGAACAGAGACTTCCCCGGGAATTATAGACCGGTGAGTCTCACTTCTGTTGTCGGCAAGATGTTGGAAAAAATTATAAGGGATAGGATTTATAGTTATTTGGAGAGTAATGAATTGATAGGTGATAGTCAGCATGGTTTTGTGGCAGGTAGGTCGTGCCTTACTAACCTTATTGAGTTTTTTGAGAAAGTGACCAAGGAGGTGGATGGGGGCAAGGCAGTGGACGTATATATGGATTTTAGTAAGGCGTTTGATAAGGTTCACCATGGTAGGCTTCTGCAGAAAATGCAGATGTATGGGATTGGGGGTGATCTAGGAAATTGGATCAGGAATTGGCTAGCGGATAGGAAACAGAGGGTGGTGGTTGATAGTAAATATTCATCATGGAGTGCGGTTACAAGTGGTGTACCTCAGGGATCTGTTTTGGGGCCACTGCTGTTTGTAATATTTATTAATGATCTGGATGAGGGTATAGTTGGGTGGATTAGCAAATTTGCTGATGACACCAAAGTCGGTGGTGTGGTAGACAGTGAGGAAGGGTGTCGTAGTTTGCAGGAAGACTTAGACAGGTTGCAAAGTTGGGCCGAGAGGTGGCGGATGGAGTTTAATGCGGAGAAGTGTGAGGTAATTCACTTTGGTAGGAATAACAGATGTGTTGAGTATAGGGCTAACGGGAGGACTTTGAATAGTGTGGAGGAGCAGAGGGATCTAGGTGTATGTGTGCATAGATCCCTGAAAGTTGGGAATCAAGTAGATAAGGTTGTTAAGAAGGCATATGGTGTCTTGGCGTTTATTGGTAGGGGGATTGAATTTAGGAGTCGTAGCGTTATGTTGCAACTGTACACAACTCTGGTGCGGCCGCACTTGGAGTACTGTGTGCAGTTCTGGTCCCCACATTACAGGAAGGATGTGGAGGCTTTGGAGAGGGTGCAGAGGAGGTTTACCAGGATGTTGCCTGGTATGGAGGGGAGATCCTATGAGGAGAGGCTGAGGGATTTAGGATTGTTTTCGCTGGAAAGGCGGCGGCTAAGAGGGGATCTTATTGAAACATATAAGATGATTAGAGGTTTAGATAGGGTGGATAGTGATAGCCTTTTTCCTCTGATGGAGAAATCCAGCACGAGGGGGCATGGCTTTAAATTGAGTGGGGGTAGTTATAGAACCGATGTCAGGGGTAGGTTCTTTACCCAGAGGGTGGTGAGGGATTGGAATGCCCTGCCAGCATCAGTAGTAAATGCGCCTAGTTTGGGGGCGTTTAAGAGATCCGTAGATAGGTTCATGGACGAAAAGAAATTGGTTTAGGTTGGAGGGTCACAGTTTTTTTTTTAACTGGTCGGTGCAACATCGTGGGCCGAAGGGCCTGTTCTGCGCTGTAATGTTCTATGTTCTATGTTCTATGTTCTATGTGTCTAAAATCAGTGATTTCACCATTTGGAGTTCAAACAGAAGGGGTGGGGGAGTTGCATTGCTGATCAGGGAGCAGATCACAGCTGTGTTGAGGGAGGAGACATTGGAGGGATCTTGTAGTGAGGCATTATGGGTGGAGCTCAGGAATAGGGAGGGTGAAATCACAATGTTGGGAGTGCACTATAGACCTCCCAACAGCCCACAGGAGACAGAGGAGCAGTTGTGTAGTCAGATACTGGAAAGCTGTGTAAAAAGCAGGGTAGTTGTGGTGGGTGACTTTAACTTCCCCCATAGTGACTGGGACTCCCTGACACCTAGGGGCTCGGATAGAGAGCAATTTGTTCGATGTGTCCAGGAGGGCTTTTTGATACAGTGTGTTGACAATCCAACCAGGAAGGGGGCTATACTAGACTGGGTATTGGGGAATGAGCCGGGTCAGGTGATCGATTTTTCAGTGGGGGAGCATTTTGGGTTTAGCAACCATAATTCCATAAGATTTTGGGTGGTCATGGATAAGGACAAGAGTGGCCCTCGGGTGAGGTGCTTCATTGGGCGAGGGCCAATTTCATCCAAATTAGACAGGAACTGGGGAGTGTGGATTGGGAGCGGCTATTTGAGGGCAAATCCACATCTGGCATGTGGGAGGCTTTTAAAGGCCAGTTGATTGAAGTGCAGGACATAATGTCCCTGCAAAAATCAAGGATAGAAATGGCAGAATTCGGGAACCATGGATGACGAGGGAAATTGTAAGCTCAGTCAAAATGAAAAAGGAGGCATATGATAGGTGTAAGCATCTAAAAACTGAAAAAGCCCTTGAGGGGTAAAGTGAAATTAGGAAGGAACTTAAATGTGGAATTAGGAGGGCAAAAAGGGGCCATGAAATGTCTTTTGCAAACAGCGTGAAGGAGAATCCCAAGGCTTTTTATGCATATATTAGGAGCAAGAGGGTAGCAAGAGTAAGAGTAGACCCATTCAAGGACAATGGAAGGAAGTTATACGTGAACCACAGGAAGTGGTTCAACGTGTAACCACTAGTGTCATCCAACCCTCTAATACCATAGTATTAGAGGCTTGGGTGGAGAGAGATTTGTTGAGTGTATTCAGGAGGAATTTCTCATTCAGTATGTGGATGGACCAACTAGAGAGGGGGCAAAACTTGACCTCCTCTTGGGAAATAAGGAAGGGCAGGTGACAGAAGTGTTAGTGAGGGATCACTTTGTGACCAGTGACCATAATTCTATTAGTTTTAAGATAGCCATGGAGAATGACAGATCTGGCCCAAAAGTTGAAATTCTAAATTGGGGCCAGGCCAATTTTGATGGTATCAGGCAGGAACTTTCAAAAGTTAATTGGGGGAGTCTGTGGGAAGGCAAAGGGATGTCAGGTAAGTGGAAGGCTTTCAAAAGTGTGTTAACCAGGGTTCAGGGTAAACACATTCCTCTTAGAGTGAAGGGCAAGGCTGGCAGAAGTAGGGAACCCTGGATGACTCGGGATATTGAGGCCCTGGTCAAGAAGAAGAAAGAGACACATGACATGCATTGGCAGCTGGGATCAAGTGAGTCCCTTGAAGAGTATAGGGGGTGTAGGAGTAGAGTTAAGAGAGAAATCAGGAGGGCAAAAAGGGGACACAAGATTGTTTTGGCAGATAAGGCAAAGGAGAATCCAAAGAGCTTCTACAAATACATAAGGGGCAAAAGAGTAACAAGGGAGAGAGTAGGGCCTCTTAAGGATCAACAAGGTCATCTATGTGCGGATCCACAAGAGATGGGTGAGATCCTAAATGAATATTTCTCATCAGTATTCACTGTTGAGAAAAGCATGGATGTTAGGGAACTTGGGGAAATAAATATTGATGTCTTGAGGAGTGTACATATTACAGAGAGGGAGGTGCTGGAAGTCTGAAAGCGCATCAAAGTAGATAAATCCCCGGGACCTGATGAAGTGTATCCCAGAACATTGTGGGAGGCTTGGGAGGAAATTGCAGGTCCCCTAGCAGAGATATTTGAATCATCGATAGTCACGGGTGAGGTGCCTGAAGATTGGAGAGTGGCAAATGTTGTGCCTTTGTTTAAAAAGGGCTGCAGGGAAAAGCTTGGGAACTACAGGCCAGTGAGCCTCACATCTGTGGTGGGTAAATTGTTGGAAGGTATTTTGAGAGACAGGATCTACAGGCATTTAGAGAGGCAAGGACTGATTAGGGACAGTCAGCATGGCTTTGTGAGTGGAAAATCATGTCTCACAAATTTGATTGAGTTTTTTGAAGGGGTAACCAAGAAGGTAGATGAGGGCAGTGCAGTTGATGTTGTCTACATGGACTTTAGCAAGGCCTTTGACAAGGTACCGCATGGTAGGTTGTTGCATAAAGTTAAATCTCACGGGATCCAGGGTGAGGTATCTAAATGGATACAAAATTGGCTTCTTGACAGAATGTGGAGATGCCGGCGTTGGACTGGGGTGAACACAGTGAGAGTTTGAACAATACCAGGTTAAAGTCCAACAGGTTTATTTGGTAGCAAATACCATAAGCTTTCGGAGCGCTACTCCTTCGTCAGATGGAGTGGAAATGTGCTCTCAAACAGGGCACAGAGACACAAAAATCAAGTTACAGAATACTGATTAGAATGCGAATCCCTACAGCCAGCCAGATCTTAAAGATACAGACAATGTGGGTGGAGGGAGCATTAAGCACAGGTTAAAGAGATGTGTATTGTCTCCAGACAGGACAGCCTGCAAGTCCAGGAGGCAAGCTGTGGGGGTTACTGATAATGTGACATAAATCCAACATCCCGGTTTAGGCCGTCCTCATGTGTGCGGAACTTGGCTATCAGTTTCTGCTCAGCGACTCTGCGCTGTCGTGTGTCGTGAAGGCCGCCTTGGAGAACGCTTACCTGAAGATCAGAGGCTGAATGCCCGTGACTGCTGAAGTGCTCCCCCACAGGAAGAGAACAGTCTTGCCTGGTGATTGTCGAGCGGTGTTTATTCATCCGTTGTCGTAGCGTCTGCATGGTTTCCATTCAGCCTCTGATCTTCAGGTAAGCATTGTCTGTATCTTTAAGATCTGGCTGGCTGTAGGGATTCGCATTCTAATCAGTATTCTGTAACTTGATTTTGTGTCTCTGTGCCCTGTTTGAGAGCACATTTCCACTCCATCTGACGAAGGAGCAGCGCTCCGAAAGCTTATGGTATTTGCTACCAAATAAACCTCTTCTTGACAGAAGCCAGAGGGTGGTTGTAGAGAATTGTTTTTCAAACTGGAAGCCTGTGACCAGCGGTGTGCCTCAGGGATCAGTGCGGGATCCACTGTTATTTGTTATTTAAATTAATGATTTGGATGAGAATATAGGAGGAAAGGTGGATTGAGTTATAAGGAGAGGCTGGATAGGCTGGGACTTTTTTCTCTGGCGCGTAGGAGGCTGAGGGGTGATCTTGTAGAGGTCTATAAAATAATGAGGGGCATAGATCAGCTAGATAGTCAATATCTTTTCCCAAAGGTAGGGGAGTCTAAAAGTGGAGAGCATAGGTTGAAGGTGAGAGGGGAGAGATACAAAAGTGTCCAGAGGGGCAAATGTTTCACACAGAGAGTGGTGAGTGTCTGGAACAAGCTACCAGAGGTAGTCGTAGAGGCGGCTACAATTTTGTCTTTTAAAAAGCATTTAGATAGTTACATGGGTGTGATGGGTATTGAGGGATATGGGTCAAATGCGGGCAATTGGGATTAGCTTAGGGGTTTTTAAAAAAAAGGGCAGCATGGACAAGTTGGGCCGAAGGCCTGTTTCCATGCTGTAAACCTATGAATCTAATTGGGTGAAATCCTTAATGAGTACTTTGTATCAGTATTCACCAAGGGGAAGGACATGATGGATGTTGAGATCGGGGATAGGTGTGTGAGCGCTCTAGAGAATGTCAATATATCGAAGGAGGAAGTGTTGAGTATCCTAAATTGCATTAAGGTGGACAAGTCCCCGGGGCCGGATGGGATCGATCCCAGGTTACCGCGGGAGGCTAGGGGAGAAATAGCTGGAGCCTTAACAGATATCTTCACATCCTCTTTGACCACAGACGAGGTTCCAGAGACTGGAGAATAGCCAATGTTGTCCCTTAAGAAAGGAAGCAGGGATAATCGAGCAAATTATAGGGCGGTGTGTCTGACATCAGTGATGGGGAAGCTTTTGGAGAAGATACTGAGGGACAGGATATATGCACATTTGGAGGAAAATGGACTAGTCAGTGACAGGCAGCATGGTTTTGTACGGGGAAGGTCATGTCTCACCAACTTGATTGAGCTTTTTGAAGAGATGACAAAGAAAATTGATGAGGGAAGAGCTGTGGATGTAGTTTCTATGGACTTTAGTAAGGCATTTAATAAGGTTCCACATGGCAGACTGGTACAAAAACTAAAATCACATGGGATTCGGGGTGGGTTGGCTCGATGGATACAGAACTGGCTTGGTTAAAGAAGTGATGTGGAGATGGGAAGCAGGTGAGTTTAAATGCACCATTGAATGGGAAAAGGTAAGTTTCGAAGGTACGTTTGTGGGATGGGGTGGGCGGGTGGTGTTTCGGACACATTGGGGAGTCGGATGACATGGGGGGCGGAGTGTGCGGGTCAAGGATGTGGGGGCCAAGTCAAAGGGGCTGCAGAGGAGATTCGCGAGGATGCTGCCTGGGACGCAGCATTTAAGATATGACTCAGAGGACACAACCTCAGAGTAAACCTTTAGGTTTATAAAATGATGAAGGTGATAGATAGAGTGAACGTTCAAAGACTATTTCCTCGGGTGGATGGAGCTATTACAAGGGGGCATAACTATAGGGTTCATGGTGGGAGATACAGGAAGGATGTCCGAGGTAGGTCTTTGCGCAGAGAGTGGTTGGAGTGTGGAATGGACTGCCTGTAGTGATAGTGGAGTCAGACACTTTAGGAACATTTAAGCGGTTATTGGATAGGCACATGGAGCACACCAGGATGATAGGGAGTGGGATAGCTTGATCTTGGTTTCAGATAAAGCTCGGCACAACATCGTGGGCCGAAGGGCCTGTTCTGTGCTGTACTGTTCTATGTTCTATGTTTTATGACGGCGTTGGACTGGGGTAAACACAGTAAGAAGTTTAACAACACCAGGTTAAAGTCCAACAGGTTTATTTGGTAGCAAATGGCATTAGCTTTCGGAGCGCTGCCCCTTCGTCAGGTGGAGTGGATCTCCACTCCACCTGACAAAGGGGCAGCGCTCTGAAAGTGAGTGACATTTGCTACCAAATAAACCTGTTGGACTTTAACCTGGTGTTGTTAAACTTCTTACGTTGGTTATAGAAGACAGAGTAGCGGTGGAAGGGTGTTTTTCAGAATGGAGATCTGTAGCGAGTGGTGTTCCACAGCTGGGATCTCTGCTGTTTGCAGTATATATAAATGATCTGGAGGAAAATGTGGGTGGTCTGATTAAGTTTGAGGATGACTCAAAGATTGGCGGAGTTGCTGATAGTGCCTGGGATTGTCAGAGGATACAACAGGATATCGATAGATTGCAGACTTGGATGCAATGGCAGATGGAGTTTAATCCAGACAAATGCGAGGTGCTGCATTTTGGAGGATCAAATTTAAGGGATCTGGACGTGCAGGTCCACAGTTCCCTAAAAGTGGCAACACAGGTGGCCAAGGTGATTAAGAAGGCATACGGCATGCTTGCCTTCATCAGCCAGCCATTGAGTACAGGAGTTGGGAAATCACGTTGCAGCTATATAAAACCTTGGTTAGACCACAATTGGAGTATTGCGTGCAGTTCTGGTCACAACATTACCTGTTGGACACGGAAGCTTTGTAGAGAGTGCAAAGAAGATTCACCAGGATGTTGCCTGGTCTCGAGGGTGTTGGCTATGAGGAGAGATTGAATAAACTCGGATTGTTTTCACTGGAAAGACGGAGGCTGAGGGGAGACCTGATAGAGGTCTAAAAAATTATGAGAAGTAAAGAGAGGGTGGATAGTCAGATATAGCTAGTAAAGACTTGTTGACATTTGATTTCTGTGTTCGCACCTATTTTGTGGCAATAAAAGGGGCGTCACCATTATGAGAATGGTTGGGATTCCCTGATGCTCTCGGGAGGTCACGAGGGGTTCTGCAGTTCAGAAAGTGGCCTCTGGGATCTTGGGCTTTAAAAACAGAGGCATAGAGTACAAAAGTAAGGAAGTTATGATGAAATAATAGGTGAGGCAGTGGTTTAGTTCTCCTGCACCTGTGCTGTCATGAATATCGGCTGAATGAAACCCATGGTTATTTGAATAATTACACCATGTAATACTGCAGAGAGAGGGGTGAGAGTATGCTTATCCATGGTTCATCAACATGGCTCATCCAGAGAACTAATGATCAGTCAGTCCCTTTAATCAGCCAATTGTGCGCACACAGAACTCCAGCACCAAATACTATCCACCTCTCACCTCGATCGACACTTTTACTGAACAATCAATTAGTAAGTTTGCGGACGGCACAAAGGTTGGTGGATTTGCGGATAGCGATGAGGACCATCAGAGGATACAGCGGGATATAGATCAGTTGGAGACTTGGGCGGAGAGATGGCAGATGCAGTTTAATCTGGAAAAATGTGAGGTAATGCATTTTGGAAGATCTAATACTGATAGGAAATATACAGTAAATGGCAGAACCCTTAGGAGTATTGATAGGCAGAGGGATCTGGGTGTACAGGTACACAGGTCACTGAAAGTGGCAATGCAGGTGGAGAAGGTAGTCAAGAAGGCATATGGCATGCTTGCCTTCATTGGCCGGGGCATTGTGTTTAAAAATTGGCAAGTCATGTTGCAACTTTATAGAACCTTAGTTAGGCCGCACTTGGAATATAGTGTTCAATTCTGGTCGCCACACTACCAGAAGGATGTGGAGGCTTTGAAGAGGGTACAGAAAAGATTTACCAGGATGTTGCCTGGTATGGAGGGCATTAGCTATGAGGAGAGGTTGGAGAAACTTGGTTTGTTCTCACTGGAACGACGTAGGTTGAGGGGAGACCTGATAGAAGTCTACAAGATTATGAGGGGCATGGACAGAGTGGATAGTCAGAAACTTTTTCCCAGGGTGGAAGAGTCAATTAGTTTTTTCATTTTTTTATATATTTATAATTTGATTTGATTTGATTTATTATTGTCACATGTATTAACATACAGTGAAAAGTATTGTTTCTTGCGCGCTATTGTATCCAGCGGGCAGCGGAGTGAGAGGGAGCAGAGTGAAGGCTGAAGGGCTTTGGCTCAACGGGCGAGGCAGGGTAGGTTTAGTTCTTAGTTGTTTCCTGTGTTATTTGAAGACAGGGGAATTATGAGTGTGAGGCCAGTTTGTTGTTCTCGGTGTCAGATGTGGGAGGTCCTGGAGTTTCCTAGCTTCCCGGACGTCCATATCTGCGCCAGGTGCGTCGAGCTGCAGCTCCTGAGGGACCGTGTTGGGGAACTGGAGCTGCAGCTCGATGACCTTTGTCTGGTCAGGGAGAATGAGGAGGTGATAGAGAGAAGTTACAGGCAGGTGGTCACACCGGGGCCACGGGAGGCAGACAAGTGGGTCACGGTTAGGAAGGGGAAGGGGAAAGGTCAGGTACTAGAGAGTACCCCAGTGGCTGTGCCCCTTAACAATAAGTACTCCTGTTTGAGTGCTGTTGGGGGGAACAGCCTACCTGGGGGAAGCAACAGTGGCCGTGCCTCTGGCACAGAGTCCGGCCCAGTAGCTCAGAAGGGGAGGGAAAGGAGGAGGAAGGCAGTAGTGATAGGGGACTCTATAGTGAGGGGGTTGGACAGGCGATTCTGTGGATGCAGACAAGCAACTCGGATGGTAGTTTGCCTCCCTGGTTCCAGGATCCGGGATGTTTCTGATCGCGTCCAAGATATCCTGAAGTGGGAGGGAGAAGAGCCAGAGGTCGTGGTACATATTGGTACCAATGACAATTGGGAAGGTAGGAAAGGGAAGAGGTCCTGAAAGGAGAATATAGGGAGTTGGGAAGGGAGTTGAGAAGAAGGAACGCAAAGGTAGTAATCTCGGGATTGCTGCCTGTGCCACGCGACAGTGAGAGTAGGAATGGAATGAGGTGGAGGATAAATGCGTGGCTGAGGGATTGGAGCAGGGGGCAGGGATTCAGGTTTCTGGATCATTGGGACCCCTTTTGGGGCAGGTGTGACCCGTACAATAAGGACGGGTTGCACTTGAATCCCAGGAGGACCAATATCCTGGCGGGGAGGTTTGCGAAGGCTACTGGGGAGAGTTTAAACTAGAATGGTTGGGGGGTGGGAATCATTTGAAGTGACTGGGAGAGAGGAGGTTAGCTCACAAATAGGGAAAGCTTGTCGACAGTGTGAGAGGGAGGATAGGCAGGTGATAGAGAAGGGGAGCGCTCAGACCGAAGGTTTGAGATGTGCCTATTTTAACGCAAGGAGTGTTGTGAACAAAGTGGATGAGTTTAGAGCGTGGATCACTACTTGGAAATATGATGTGGTGGCCATTACAGAGACTTGGATGACTCAGGGACAAGACTGGTTACTTCAAGTGCCGGGTTTCAGATGTTTCAGAAGGGACAGGGAGGGAGGCAAAAGAGGTGGGGGAGTGGCACTGTTGATCAGAGATAGTGTCACGGCTGCAGAAAAGATGGACACCATGGAGGGATTGTCCACGGAGTCTCTGTGGGTGAAGGTTAGGAACAGGAAGGGGTCAATAACTTTACTGGGTGTTTTCTATAGGCCGCCCAATAGTAACAGGGATGTTGAGGAGCAGATAGGGAAACAGATCCTGGAAAGGTGTAATAATAACAGAGTTGTCGTGATGGGAGATTTTAATTTCCCAAATATTGATTGGAATCTCCCTAGAGTAAGGGGTGTAGATGGGGAGGAGTTTGTTAGGTGTGTTCAGGAGGGTTTCTTGACACAGTATGTGGATAAGCCTACAAGAGGAGAGGCTGTACTTGATTTGGTATTGGGAAATGAACCTGGGCAGGTGTCAGATCTCTCAGTGGGAGAGCATTTTGGAGATAGTGATCATAATTCTATCTCCTTTACAAGAGCATTGGAGAGAGATAGGATCAGACAAGTTAGAAAAGTGTTTAATTGGAGTAAGGGGAATTATGAGGCTATCAGGCAGGAAATTGGAGGCTTAAATTGGAAAGAGGTTTTCTCAGGGAAATCTAGGGAAGAAATGTGGCAAATTTTCAGGGAATATTTGTCTGGAGTTCTGCATAGCAACATTCCAATGAGACAGGGAAGTTATTGGTAGGTTACAGGAACCGTGGTGTACAAAGGCTGTAATGAATCTAGTCAAGAAGAAAAGAAAAGCTTACAAAAGGTTCAGGGAGCTAGGTAATGTTAGAGATCTAGAAGAGTATACGGCTAATAGGAAGGATAGACATAGAACATAGAACAGTACAGCACAGAACAGGCCCTTCGGCCCACGATGTTGTGCCGAGCTTTATCTGAAACCAAGATCAAGCTATCCCACTCCCTATCATCCTGGTGTGCTCCATGTGCCTATCCAATAACCGCTTAAATGTTCCTAAAGTGTCTGACTCCACTATCACTACAGGCAGTCCATTCCACACTCCAACCACTCTCTGCGCAAAGACCTACCTCGGACATCCGTCCTGTATCTCCCACCACGAACCCTATAGTTATGCCCCCTTGTAATAGCTCCATCCACCCGAGGAAATAGTCTTTGAACGTTCACTCTATCTATCCCCTTCATCATTTTATACACCTCTATTAAGTCTCCCCTCAGCCTCCTCCGCTCCAGAGAGAACAGCCCTAGCTCCCTCAACCTTTCCCCATATGACCTACCCTCCAAACCAGGCAGCATCCTGGTAAATCTCCTCTGCACTCTTTCCAGCGCTTCCACATCCTACTTATAGTGAGGTGACCAGAACTGCACACAATATTCCAAATGTGGTCTCACCAAGGTCCTGTACAGTTGCAGCATAACCCCACGGCTCTTAAACTCCAACCCCCTGTTAATAAAAGCTAACACACTATAGGCCTTCTTCACAGCTCTATCCACTTGACTGGCAACCTTTAGAGATCTGTGGATATGGACCCCAAGATCTCTCTGTTCCTCCACAGTCTTCAGAACCCTACCTTTGACCCTGTAATCCACATTTAAATTTGTCCTACCAAAATGAATCACCTCACATTTATCAGGGTTAAACTCCATTTGCCATTTTTCAGCCCAGCTTTGCATCCTATCTATGTCTCTTTGCAGCCTACAACAGCCCTCCACCTCATCCACTACTCCACCAATCTTGGTGTCATCAGCAAATTTACTGATCCACCCTTCAGCCCCCTCCTCTAAGTCATTAATAAAAATCACAAAGAGCAGAGGACCAAGCACTGATCCCTGCGGCACACCGCTAGCAACCTGCCTCCAATCCGAAAATTTTCCATCGACCACCACACCACCCTCTGTCTTCGGTCAGACAGCCAGTTACCTATCCAATCGGCCAACTTTCCCTCTATCCCACACCTCCTCACTTTCATCATAAGCCGACCATGGGGGACCTTATCAAACGCCTTACTAAAATCCATGTATATGACATCAACTGCCCTACCTTCATCAACACACTTAGTTACCTCCTCAAAAAACTCTATCAAATTTGTGAGGCACGACTTGCCCTTCACGAATCCGTGCTGACTATCTCGGATTAATCCGCATCTTTCTAAATGGTCGTAAATCCCATCCCTAAGGACCCTTTCCATCAATTTACCAACCACCGAAGTAAGACTAACCGGTCTATAATTACCAGGGTCATTTCTATTCCCTTTCTTAAACAGAGGAACAACATTCGCCATTCTCCAGTCCTCTGGCACCATCCCCGTGGACAGCGAGGACCCAAAGATCAACGCCAAAGGCTCTGCAATCTCATCCCTTGCCTCCCACAGAATCCTAGGATACATTTCATCAGGCCCAGGGGACTTATCGACCTTCAGTTTATTCAAAACTGCCAAGACATCCTCCCTCCGAACATCTATTTCCTCCAGCCTATTAGCCTGTAACACCTTCTCTTCCTCAAAAACATGGCCCCTCTCCTTGGTGAACACTGAAGAAAAGTATTCATTCATCACCTCGCCTATCTCTACTGACTCCATACACAAGTTCCCACTACTGTCCTTGACCGGCCCTAACCTCACCCTGGTCATTCTTTTATTCCTCACATAAGAGTAAAAAGCCTTGGGGTTTTCCTTGATCCGACCCGCCAAGGACTTCTCATGTCCCCTCCTAGCTCTCCTCAGCCCCTTTTTCAGCTCATTCCTTGCTAACTTGTAACCCTCAATCGAGCCATCTGAACCTTGTTTCCTCATCCCTACATAAGCTTCCCTCTTCCTTTTCACAAGACATTCCACCTCTTTCGTGAACCATGGTTCCCTCACTCGGCCATTTCCTCCCTGCCTGACAGGAACATACCTATCAAGGACATCCAGTATTTGTTCCTTGAAAAAGTTCCACTTTTCATTAGTTCCTTTCTCTGACAGTTTCTGTTCCCAACTTATGCCCCCTAATTCTTGCCTAATCGCATCATAATTACCCCTCCCCCAATTGTAAACCTTGCCCTGCCGTACGGCCCTATCCCTCTCCATTGCAATTACAAAAGACACCGAATTGTGGTCACTATCTCCAAATTGCTCTCCCACAACCAAATCTAACACTTGGCCCGGTTCATTTCCCAGTACCAAATCCAATGTGGCCTCACCTCTAGTCGGCCCATCCACATATTGTGTCAGGAAACCCTCCCGCACACACTGCACAAAAACTGCCCCATCCAAACTATTTGACCTACAAAGGTTCCAATCAATATTTGGAAAGTTAAAGTCCCCCATGACAACTACCCTGTGACCCCCACACATATCCATAATCTGCTTAGCAATTTCTTCCTCCACATCTCTATTACTATTTGGGGGCCTATAGTAAACTCCTAGCAACATGACCGCTCCTTTCCTATTTCTAACTTCAGCTCATATTACCTCAGTGTGCAGATCCCCCACGAAGTGCCTTTCCGCAGCCGTTAAACTATCCTTGATTAACAATGCCACTCCTCCACCTCTTTTACCAGCTTCCCTACACTTAGTGAAACATCTATACCCCGGAACGTCCAACAACCATTCCTGTCCTTGTTCTACCCACGTCTCCGTAATGGCCACAACATCGTAGTCCCAAGTACCAATCCACGCCCCGGATCTTAAGAAGGAAATTAGGAGAGCCAGAAGGGGTCATGAGAAGGCCTTGGCAGGCAGGATTAAGGAAAACCCCAAGGCATTCTACAAGTATGTGAAGAGCAAGAGGATAAGACGTGAAAGAATAGGACCTATCAAGTGTGACGGTGGAAAAGTTTGTATGGAACCGGAAGAAATAGCAGAGGTACTTAATGAATACTTTACTTCAGTATTCACTATGGAAAAGGATCTTGGTGGTTGTAGTGAAGACTTGCAGCGGACTGAAAAGCTTGAGCATGTAGAAATTAAGAAAGAGGATGTGTTGGAGCTTTTGAAAAGCATCAAGTTAGATAAGTCGCCGGGACCGGATGAGATGTACCCCAGGCTACTGTGGGAGGCGAGGGAGGAGATTGCTGAGCCTCTGGCGATGATCTTTGCATCATCAATGGAGATGGGAGAGGTTCCAGAGGATTGCGGATGTTGTTCCTTTATTCAAGAAAGGGAGTAGAGATAGCCCTGAAAATTATAGACCAGTGAGTCTAACCTCAGTGGTTGGTACGTTGATGGAGAAGATCCTGAGAGGCAGGATTTATGAACATTTGGAGAGGTATAATATGATTAAGAATAGTCAGCATGGCTTTGTCAAAGGCAGATCATGCCTTACGAGCCTGATTGAATTTTTTGAGGATGTGACTAAACACATTGATGAAGGAAGAGCAGTAGATGTAGTATATATGGACTTCAGCAAGGCATTTGATAAGGTGCCCCATGCAAGGCTTATTGAGAAAGTGAGGGTGCATGGGATCCAAGGGAACATTGCTTTGTGGATCCAGAACTGGCTTGCCCACAGAAGGCAAAGAGCGGTTATAGATGGGTCATATTCTGCATGGAGGTCGGTCACCAGTGGAGTGCCCCAGGGATCTGTTCTGGGACCCTTACTCTTTGTGATTTTTATAAATGACCTGGATGAGGAAGTGGGGGGATGGGTTGGTAAGTTTGCTGATGACACAAAGGTTGGAGGTGTTGTGGATAGTGTGGAGGGATGTCAGAAGTTGCAGCGAGACATTGATAGGATGCAAGACTGGGCGGAGAAGTGGCAGATGGAGTTCAACCCAGATAAGTGTGAGGTGGTTCATTTTGGCAGGTCAAATAGGATGGCAGAATATAATATTAATGGTAGGACTCTTGGCAGTGTGGAAGATCAGAAGGATCTTGGGGTCCGAGTTCATAGGACGCTCAAAGCAGCTGTGCAGGTTGAGGCTGTGGTTAAGAAGGCGTATGGTGTACTGGCCTTCATCAATCGAGGAATTGAGTTTAGGAGTCGTGAGATAATGTTGCAGCTATATAAGACCCTGGTCAGACCCCACTTGGACTACTGTGCTTAGTTCTGGTCGCCTCATTACAGGAAGGATGTGGAAGCCATAGAACGGGTGCAGAGGAGATTTACAAGGATGTTGCCTGGGTTGAGGAGCATGCCTTATGAGGATAGGTTGAGTGAGCTCGGCCTTTTCTCCTTGGAGAGACGAAGGATGAGGGGTGACTTGATAGAGGTGTATAAGATGTTGAGAGGTATTGATCGAGTGGATAGTCAGAGGCTTTTTCCCAGGGCTGAAATGGTTGCCACAAGAGGACACAGGTTTAAGGTGCTGGGGAGTAGGTACAGAGGAGATGTCAGGGGTAAGTTTTTCACTCAGAGGGTGGTGGGTGCGTGGAATGGGCTGCCAGCAACAGTGGTGGAGGCGGATTCGATAGGGTCTTTTAAGAGACTTTTAGATAAGTACATGGAACTTAGTAAGATAGAAGGTTATAGGTAAGCCTAGTAATCACTAAGGTAGGGACATGTTCGGCACAACTTTTTGGGCTGAAGGGCCTGTATTGTGCTGTAGTTTTACTATGTTTCTATGTTTCTATGCAGACAAAGCATACCATTCATAGAGAAGGAAATGAGAGCGTGCAGAATGTAGTGTTACAGTCATAGCTAGGGTGTAGAGAAAGATCAACTTAATGCAAGGTCGGTCCATTCAAAAATCTGACAGCAGCAGGAAAGAAGCTGTTCTTGAGTCGGTTGGTACGTGACCGCAGACTTTTGTATCTTTTTCCCGACGGAAGAAGGTGGAAGCGAGAATGTCTAGGGTGCATGAGGTCCTTAATTATGCTGGCTGCTTTGCCGAGGCAGCAGGAAGTGTAGACTGAGTCAATGGATGGGAGGCTGGTTTGCGTGATGGATTGGGCTACATTCACAATCTTTTGAGTTCCTTGCGGTCTTGAGCAGAGCAGGAGCCAGACCAAGCTGTGATACAACCAGAAAGAATGCTTTCTATGGTGCATCTGTAAAAGTTGGTGAGAGTTGTAGTTGGCATGCCAATTTAGTGTCACAAGTAGGCTTACATTATCACTGCAATGAAGTTCGTGTGAAATTCCCCGAGTCACAACACTCCAGCACCTGTTCAGGTGAATGCACCTAACCAACACGTCTTTCAGACTGTGCAAGGAAACTGGAGCACTCAGAGGAAACCCATACAGACATGGGGAGAATGTGCAAACTCCACACAGACAGTGACCCGAGCCGGGAATCGAACCTGGGTCCCTGGCGCTGTGAGGCAGCAGTGCTAACCACTGTGCCACCGTGCTGCCCCAAGGGGACATAGGTTTAAGGTGCAAGGAGCAAGGTTTAAGGGAGATGTGAGACCAATCTTTTTGACACAGAGGATGGTGGGTGGCTGGAACTCGATGCTGGGGGAGGGAGTGGAAGCGGATACCATAGTGAGTTTTAAGGGGTGTCTGGACAAATATGAATAGGATGGGAATAGAGGGATGTGGTCTCCGGAAGAGTAGGGGGTTTTAGTTCAGTCGGGCAGCATGGTCGGTGCAGGCTTTGAGGGCCGAAGGGCCTGTTCCTGTGCTGTAATTTTCTTTGGTCTTTGCACATTCTGTATTGCAAAGCAACCTTCTCAATGACCCTCTCAAGATGGTGCTTGTGATTGTTCAGACAGATTCCTTTATCTTCCACCCTTCTCCTGTAGCCTGCATACTTGCCCCCATCACATAGAAACATAGAAGATAGGAGCAGGAGGAGGCCATTTGGCCCTTCGAGCCTGCTCCACCATTCATTATGATCATGGCTGATCATCCAACTCAATAGCCCAATCCTGCTTTCTCCCCATAACCTTTGATCCCATTCGCCCCAAGTGCTATATCCAGCCGCCTCTTGAATACATTCAATGTTTTTGCATCAACTGCTTCCTGTGGTAATGAATTCAACAGGCTCACTGCTCTTTGGGTGAAGAAATGTCTCCTCATCTCCGTCCTAAATGGTCTACCCTGAATCCTCAGACTGTGACCCCTGGTTCTGGACTCCCCCACCATCGGGAACATCCTTCCTGCATTTACCCTGTCTAGGAATTTTGTAAGTCTCTATGAGGTCCCCTCTCATTCATCTGAACTCCAACGAAAACAATCCTAAACTAAGAGGATTAGGCAGATGAATGCCTGGCTTGAGAGCTGGTGCAGGGGGCAGGGATTTAGATTTTTGGATCATTGGGATCTTTTCTGGGGAAGGGCTGACCTGTTCAAGAGGGATGGGTTACATTTGAACTGGAGGGGGACTAACATCCTGGCGGGAGATTTGCTAGAGCCACTCGGGAGGGTTTAAACGGGTTTGGCAGGGAGGTGGGATCCAAACCAGTAGGGAGACAGAAGGGAAGTTTGAGGACAGCACAGAAGTTAAGGAGAGCACATTAATTAGTAAAGGCAGTGTCAGTAATTATAGTACCAGACAGAGCAGGCAAAAGCAGAGCAGAGAGCAAGGAAAATCCAGATTAAACTGCATTTATTTCAATGCAAGAGGCCTGACGGGCAAGGCAGATGAACTCAGGGCATGGATGGGTACGTGGGACTGGGATATCATAGCAATTACTGAAACATGGCTAAGGGAGGGACAGGACTGGCAGCTCAATGTTCCAGGGTACAGATGCTCTAGGAAAGATAGAACAGGAGGTAAGAGAGGAGGGGGAGTTGCACTTTTGATTAGGGAAAGCATCACGGCCGTACTGAGAGGGGATATATCCGAGGGTTCGGCCACTGAGTCTATATGGGTAGAACTGAGAAATAAGAAGGGGGAAATCACTTTGATAGGGTTGTACTATAGGCCCCCAAATAGTCAGCGGGAAATTGAGGAGCAAATATGTAAGGAGATTACAGATAGCTCCAAGAAAAATAGGGTGGTAATAGTCGGGGATTTTAACTTTCCCAACATTGACTGGGACAGCCATAGTATTAGAGGCTTGGATGGAGAGAAATTTGTTGAGTGTATTCAGGAGGAATTTCTCATTCAGTATGTGGATGGCCCGACTAGAGAGGGGCAAAACCTGACCTCCTCTTGGGAAATAAGGAAGGGCAGGTGACAGAAGTGTTAGTGAGGGATCACTTTGGGACCAGTGACCATAATTCTATTAGTTTTAAGATAGCTATGGAGAATGATAGGTCTGGCCCAAAAGTTAATATTCTAAATTGGGGCAAGGCTAATTTTGATGGTATCAGGCAGGAACTTTCAAAAGTTAATTGGGGGAGTCCGTGGGAAGGCAAAGGGACGCCTGGTAAGTGGCACGCTTTCAAAAGTGTGTTAAACCAGGGTTCAGGGTAAACACAACCCTCTTAGAGTAAAGGGCAAGGCTGGTAGAAGCCGGGAACCCTGGATGACTCGGGATATTGAGGCCCTGGTCAAGAAGAAGAAAGAGGCACATGACGTGCATAGACAGCTGGGATCGAGTGAATCCCTTGAGGAGTATAGGGGGTGTAGGAGTAGAGTTAAGAGAGAAATCAGGAGGGCAAAAAGAGGACGCGAGATTGCTTTGGCAGATAAGGGAAAGGAGAATCCAAAGAGCTTCTACAAATACATAAAGGGCAAAAGAGCAACTAGGGAGAGAGTAGGGCCTCTTAAGGATCAACAAGGTCATCTATGTACGGATCCACAAGAGATGGGTGAGATCCTAAATGATATTTCTCATCAGTGTTTACTGTTGAGAAAAGCATGGATGTTGGGGAACTTGGGAAATAAATAGTGATGTCTCAAGGAGTGTACATATTACAGAGAAGGAGATGCTGGAAGTCTGAAAGCGCATCAAAGTAGATAAATCCCCGGGACCTGATGAAGTGTATCCCAGGACATTGTGGGAGGCTAGGGAGGAAATTGCGGGTCCCCTAGCCAAGATACTTGAATCATCGATAGCCACAGGTGAGGTGCCTGAAGATTGGAGAGTGGCAAATGTTGTGCCTTTGTTTAAAAAGGGCTGCAGGGAAAAGCCTGGGAACTACAGGCCAGTGAGCCTCACATTTGTGGTGGGTAAGTTGATGAAAGGTATTTTGAGAGACAGGATCTACAGGCATTTAGAGATGCAAGTACTGATTAGGAACAGTCAGCATGGCTTTGTGAGTGGAAAATCATGTCTCACAAATTTGATTGAGTTTTTTGAAGGGGTAACCAAGAAGGTAGATGAGGGCAGTGCAGTTGATGTTGTCTACATGGACTTCAGCAAGGCCTTTGACAAGGTACCACATGGTAGGTTGTTGCATAAGGTTAAATCTCACGGGATCCAGGGTGAGGTATCTAAATGGATACAAAATTGGCTTCTTCACAGAAGCTAGAGGGTGGTTGTAGAGAGTTGTTTTTCAAACTGGAGGCCTGTGACCAGCGGTGTGCCTCAGGGATCAGTGCTGGGTCCACTAATATTTGTCATTTATATTAATGATTTGGATGAGAATATAGGAGGAATGGTTAGTAAGTTTGCAGATGACACTGAGATTGGTGGCATAGTGGACAGTGAAGAAAGTTATCTCCAATTGCAACAGGATCTTGATCAATTGGGCCAGTGGGCTGACGAATGGCAGATGGAGTTTAATTTAGACAAATGCGAGGTGATGCAGTTTGGTAGATTGAACCAGGGCAGGACTTACTCAGTTAATGGTAGGGCGTTGGGGAGAGTTACAGAACAAAGAGATCTAGGGGTACATGTTCATAGCTCCTTGAAAGTGGAGTCACAGGTGGACAGAATGGTGAAGAAGGCATTTGGCATGCTTGGTTTCATCGGTCAGAACATTGAATACAGGAGTTGGAATGTCTTGTTGAAGTTGTACAAGACATTGGTAAGGCCAAACTTGGAATACAGTGTACAGTTCTGGTCACCCTATTGTAGAAAGGATATTATTAAACTAGAAGGAGTGCAGAAAAGATTTACTAGGATGCTACCGGGACTTGATGGATTGAGTTATAAAGAGAGGTTGGATAGACTGGGACTTTTCTCTCTGGAGTGTAGGAGGCTGCGAGGTGACCTTATAGAGGTCTATAAAATAATGAGGGGCATAGATCAGATAGGTAGTCATTATCTTTTCCCAAAGGTAGGGGAGTCTAAAACGAGAGGGCATGGGTTTAAGGTGAGAGGGGAGAGATACAGAGGGGCAATTTTTTCACGCAGACGGTGGTGAGTGTCTGGAACAAGCTGCCAGAGGTAGTAGTATAGGTGGGTACAATTTTGTCTTTTAAAAAGCATTTAGATAGTTACATGGGAACGATGGGTATAGAGAGATATGGGCCAAATGCGGGCAATTGGGATTAGCTTAGGGGTTTTTAAAAAAAAGAGTGCGAGACAAGTTGCACCAAAGGGCCTGTTTCCATGCTGTAAACCTCTATGACTCTAGTCAATCTCTCCTCATACATCAGTCCTGCCATCCCCGGAATCAGCCTGGTAAACCTTCGCTGCACTCCCTCGAGAGCAAGAACATCCTTCCTCAGAAAAGGAGACTAAAACTGTACACAATACTCTAGGTGTGGCCTCACCAAGGCCCTGTATAATTGCAACAACACATCCCTGTTCCTGTACTCGAAACCTCTCGCAATGAAGGCCAACATGCCATTTGCCTTCTTTACCGCCTGCTGCACCTGCATGCTTACCTTCAGTGACTGGTGCACAAGGACACCCAGGTCCCGCTGCACACTCCCCTCTCCCAATTTACACCCATTCAGGTAATAATCTGCCTTCTTGGTTTTGCTTCCAAAGTGAATAACCTCACATTTATCCAAATTATACAAAGATCAAAGAAAATTACAGCACAGGAACAGGCCCTTCGGCCTTCCAAGCCTGCACCGACCATGCTGCCCGACTTAACTAAAACCCCCTACGCTTCTGGGGACCATATCCCTCTATTCCCATCTCATTCATGCACTTGTCAAGACGCCCCTTCAAAGTGACTACCGTACCCGCTTCCACTACCTCCCCCGGCAACGAGTTCCAGGCACCCACCACTCTCTGTGTAAAAAATCTGCCTCGTACATCTCTTTTAAACCTCACCCCTCGCACCTTAAACCTATGCCCCCTAGTAATTGACTCTTCCACCCTGGGAAAAAGCTTCTGACTATC
>NC_135810.1:127847903-128000403 GCF_964213995.1 Mustelus asterias | reverse complement strand
CACCTAGGTCCCTCTGTGTTTCTATACTCCTGATGACTCTGCCATTTATTGTATAACTCCTCCCTACATTATTTCTTCCAAAATGCATCACTTCGCATTTATCCGGATCAAACTCCATCTGCCACCTCTCCGCCCAATTTTCTAGCCTATCTATATCCTGCTGTATTGCCCGACAATGCTCTTCGCTATCCGCAAGTCCAGCCATCTTCGTGTCATCCGCAAACTTGCTGATTACACCAGTTACACCTTCTTCCAAATCATTTATATATATCACAAATAGCAGAGGTCCCAGTACAGAGCCCTGCGGAACACCACTGGTCACAGACCTCCAGCCGGAAAAAGACCCTTCGACCACTACCCTCTGTCTCCTATGGCCAAGCCAGTTCTCCACCCATCTAGCCACTTCTCCTTGTATCCCATGAGCCTTAACCTTCTTAACCAACCTGCCATGTGGGACTTTGTCAAATGCCTTACTGAAATCCATATAGACGACATCCACGGCCCTTCCTTCATCAACCATTTTTGTCACTTCCTCAAAAAACTCCACCAAATTTGTAAGGCACGACCTCCCTCTTACAAAACCATGCTGTCTGTCACTAATGAGATTGTTCCGTTCTAAATGCACATACATCCTGTCTCTAAGAATCCTCTCCAACAACTTCCCTACCACGGACGTCAAGCTCACCGACCTATAATTTCCTGGGTTATCCCTGCTACCCTTCTTAAACAACGGGTTAAGGTGAGAGGAGAGAGATACAAAAGTATCCAGAGGGGCAATTCTTTCACACAGAGGGTGGTGAGTGTCTAAAACAAGCTGCCAGGGGTAGTAGTAGAGGCGGGTACAATTTTGTCTTTTAAAAAGCATTTAGACAGTTACATGGGTATGATGGGTATAGAGGGATATGGGCCAAATGCGGGCAATTGGGATAAGCTTAGGGGTTTAAAAAAAGGGGTGGCATGGGCAAGTTGGGCTGAAGGGTCTGTTTCCATGCTGTAAATCTCTATGACCCTCGGCAGGTAAATTATATACAACCACCGTATTCTGTCCCGAAACCAATTTGCTGACTCACCTGCTCGCCTCGCTATATGCCTGAAAAACATCTTTTAAAAACCTGTCAACACCCAGTATCACCAGCAGATGGTAATGTAACACTAGGAGAAAGCAAAAACTAAAAACCAGACATAGCACTTCTGGTGAACCCAGAGCAAGCGTTTAAGGCATTGAACATGGCCAAAATCAACCTTTCCAGCTAAGAGCTCCAAAGGACATATGTGTTATTTGTCATAGATAAAGCTGGAGTGAGAAATTAACTGGCCTTGTCACAGTATAACACCTGAAATGTAGCAAAATGTGAGAATAGTATTGATCAGCTGCCGAGTAAAGAATCAAAGACACCTCAAACACACAAACACATAGAAACCCCAAACATGACAGAACAGGAGCATCGAAGAAACAGCCTTAAAAAACCAAATGATCAACTGCGAACAATATCCTTGTAGGATGTGGGGGTGGGGGGGGGGGGGGGGTGCTGGTTTCTCGTGTTGTTAGGGAGGCTTTGAACTAGCTTGGCAGGACATGAGAACAGAAGAATACATTCAGAAAAGAAAGAAGGAAAGTTGGAAATGGAAGACAGAAAATTAGTCAGCGTGATTGGAATGCAGAGGAAACAAAAGTCTGAATTTCAGACTCCCCCATTGACAGGTTTTAAGGAGTGGAGGGAATATGAAAGGAACATGCTTTCACGCCAGGGCAGACAAGGCCTCAGATGGGTCACTTGTCCTTGCCCAACTTAGACCTTTATTGGTCATTTATAGGCCATCTTAGGGCTGTTTATCATCCAGAATCGGGGGTCACAGAGGTGGGGTGGGGTATGTAAGTGCAGTAGACTCCACCAGAAGCCCCCTTCCAACATTAGCCAATCCCTCTCTCCTTAAGGTGTGTGACTGCTGGACCTCCCTCGCCCCCCTCCCACCCCCCAGGCCTTCCCAACCTTTTCTACACTGAGACCCCAAAAACTGAAGCAGGATGATAAACTCTGGTTGAAGAAGAGTGTGGGAGGGCATGCCAGGGGCATCACCTGACATTCCTAAAAGTAAGGCATCAACCTGGTGAAGTTACAACACAGGACTACTTGTGGGTCAGACAATATAAGCAGCAAGAGCTAAGCTCTGCAGTCCTGCCACATCCAGCCATGAATGGTGATGGACAATTAAACAACTTACTGGAAGAGGAGCTCCACAAATGTCCCCATCTTCAATGATGGAGGAGTCCAGCACATCAGTACAAAAGATAAGGCTGAAATATTCACGGCAATCTTCAGCCAGAAATGCCGAGTGGATGATCCATCTCGACCTCCTCCAGTGGTTCCCAGCATCTCAGACTCCAGTCTCCAACCAATTCGATTCACTCCACCTGATATCAAGAAATGGCTGGAGTCACTGGATTCTGCAAAGGCAATGGGCCCTGATAACATTCCGGCAATAGTACAAAGAACAAAGAAAATTACAGCACAGGAACAGGCCCTTTGGCCCTCCAAGCCTGCACTGACCATGCTGCCCGTCTGAACTAAAACCCCCTACTCTTCTGGGGACCGTATCCCTCTATTCCCATCCTATTCATGCATTTGTCCAGATGCCCCTTAAAAGTCATGACCGTATCTGCTTCCACTACCAATCCAACCCGGCCAATTATCGCCCAATCAGTCTACTTTTGATCATCAGCAAAATGATGGAAGGGAGTGCTATCAGGTGGCACTGAATCAGAAATAACCTGCTCAGTGACGCTCAGTTTGTGTTCGGCCAGGGTCACTCAGCTCCTGACCTCATTACAACCTTGGTCTAAACATGGACTAAAGAGCTGAACTCCAGAGGTGAGGTGAGAGTGACTGCCCTTGACTTCAAACAGCATTTGATTGAATGTGGCATAGAAACTAGAAGCAGGAGTAGGCCATTCGGCCCTTTGAGCCTGCTCCACCATTCATTTTGATCATGGCTGATCATCGAATTCAATATCCTGATATGATTTGACTTGATTTGATTTATTATTGTCACATGTATCAGTATACAGTGAAAAGTATTGTTTCATGCGTGCTATACAGACAAAGCATAGTGTGCATAGAGAAGGAAAGGAGAGAGTGCAGAATGTAGTGTTACAGTCATAGCTAGGGTGTAGAGAAAGGTCAACTTAATGCGAGGTAAGTCCATTCAAAAGTCTGACAGCAGCAGGGAAGAAGCTGTTCTTGTGTCAGTTGGTACATGACCTCAGACTTTTGCATCTTTTTCCCGACGGAAAAAGGTGGGAGAGAGAATATCCGGGGTGCGTGAGGTCCTTAATTATGCTGGCTGCTTTGCCGAGGCAGCAGAAAGTGTAGACAGAGTCAATGGATGGGAGGCTGATTTGCGTGATGGATTGGGCTACATTCACGACCTTTTGTAGTTCCTTTCGTTCTTGGACAGAGCAGGAGCCATACTAAGCTGTGATACAACCAGAAAGAATGCTTTCGATGATACATCTGTAAAAGTTGGTGAGAGTCATAGCTGACATGCCAAATTTCTTTAGACTTCTGAGAAAGTAAAGGTGTTGATGGGCTTTGATTCCCCCTACCCCCTATATCTCTTGATCCCTTTAACCCTGAGAGCTATATCTAATTTCTTCTTGAAATCAGACAACGTTTTGGCCTCATTACATTCTGTGGTAGTGGGTGAAAAAATTGCTCCTCACCTCAGTTCTAAAAGGTTTCCCCCCTATTCTCAAACTATGACCCCCGAGTTCTGGACTCCCTCACCATTGGGAACATTCTTTCAGAATCTACCCTGTCTAACCTTGTTAGATTTTTATAAGTTTCTATGAGATCCCCTCTCATTCTACTAAACTCCAATGAATATAGTGTCATAGAATCATAGAAACCCTACAGTGCAGAAAGAGGCCATCTGGCCCATCGAGTCTGCACCGACCACAATCCCACTCAGGCCCTACCCCCATATCACTACACATTTACCCGCTAATCCCACTAACCTACGCATCTCATGACACTAAGGGGCAATTTAGCATGGCCAATCAACCTAACCCGCACATCTTTGGACTGTGGGAGGAAACCGGAGCACCCAGAGGAAACCCACGCAGACACGAGGAGAATGTGCAAACTCCGCACAGACAGTGACCTAAGCCGGGAATTGAACCCAGTTCCCTGGAGCTGTGAAGCAGCAGTGCTAACCACTCTGCTACCATGCCGCCTTACCGACTTAGTCTCTCCTCATCTGACAGACCTGCCATCCCAGGAATCAACCTGGTAAATCTTTGCTGTACTCCCTCTATAGCAAGGACATCCTTCCTCAGATAAGGACAACAAAACTGCACACAATACTCCAGGTGTGGCCTCACCAACCGCCCTATACAATTGCAGCAAAGCATCCCTATCCCTAAACTCAAATCCTCTCGCAATGAAGGCCAATGTACTATTTTCCTTCTTTACTGCCTGCTGTACCTGTGCGCTTACTTTCAGCGACTGATGCACGAGGACTCCAAGGTCTCGCTGAGTATCCAACTCTCTCAATTTACACTCATTCAAGTAATAATCTGTCTTCCTATTATTGCTACCAAAGTGGATAACCTCACATTTATCCACATTATACTGCATCTGCCATGCAGATGCCCACACACACTGTGTGTGGAATTCACTACCACAGAAAGTAGTTGAGGCCACACCGTTGTCTGATTTCAAGAAGAAATTAGATTTCGCTCTTGGGGCTAAAGGGATCAAGGGATATGGGGGGAAGAAGGGATCAGGATATTGAATTTGATGATCAGCCATGATCAAAATGAATGGTGGAGCAGGCTCGAAGGGCTGAATGGCCTACTCCTGATTCCAGTTTCTTTGTTTCTATGTATCATTTGCAAATTTGCAAATACAACATGATTTGCCAACTCTTGTACTCAATGCCTGGCCAATGAAAGCAAGCACGCCATATGCCTTATTAATCACCTTGGCCACCTGTGTTGCCACTTTTAGGGAACTGTGGACCTGCACGTCCAGATCCCTCTGTATGTTAATGTTCCTAAGGGTTCTGCCATTTACAGTATAATTTGCACCTAAATTTGATCCTCCAAAATGCATCACCTCGCATTTGTCCGGATTAAACTCCATCTGCCATTTCTGCGCCCAAGTCTCCAATCTATCAATATCCTGTTGTATCCTCTGGCAATCCTCGGCACTATTGGCAAGTCCATCAATCTTCATGTCATCCGTAAAATTATTAATGAAACCCCCACATTTTCTTCCTGATCATTTACATATACTGCAAACAACAGAGGTCCCAGCACTGATCTTTGCAGAATACCACTAGCTACAGATCTCAATTCTGAAAAACATCCTTTCACCGCTACTCTCTGTCTTCTATAATCGGCTATGTCGAGGGCATCCTGAAACCCATTGTACAAAGAACCTCCAGCTTCTGTCGCGACACTACGGACTTCCTACAGAAACTCAGCACACATGGAGCAGTTGAACCAAGTGCACTCCTCGTCACAATGGATGTCTCAGCACTCTACACCAGCATCCCCTACGACGACGGCATTGCTGATACTGCTTCAGTACTCAACGCCGACAACTGCCAATCTCCAGGTGCAATTCTACCCTGGACCACAAAGTCTTCACCTTCAACAACCAGTTCTTCATCCAGACACACGGAACAGCCATGGGGACCAAATTCGCATCGCAATATGCCAACATCTTCATGCACAGGTTCAAATAAGACCTCTTCACCGCACAGGACCTTCAACTGAAGCTATACACTAGATACATTGATGACATTTTCTTCCTTTGGACTCATGGTGAACAATCACTGAAACAACTATATGATGACATCAACAAGTTCCATCTCACCATCAGACTCACCATGGACTACTCTCCGGAATCAGTTGCATTCTTAGACACACGCATCTCCATCAAGGACAGTCACCTCAGCACTTCACTGTATCAATGAGGGAGTTAGGAGGGCAAACAGGGAGTTAGAAGGGCAAAAAGGGGTCACGAAATGCCCTTGGCAGACAGGATTAAGGAGAATCCTAAGGCATTTTATACATACATTAGGAACAAGACGGTTGTTAGGGGAAGAATAGGACCTCTCAGGGACAAAGGAGGGGAATTATGCTTAGAACCAAAGGAAGTAGGAGAGATCCTAAATGAATACACAACTTGTGGGGCCGAAGAGCCTGTTTTGTGCTGTAGTTTTTCTATGTTTCTATGAATACTTTGCATCAGTATTCACAAAGGAGAGGGACATGTTGACTGGTAGTATCTCAGAGAGATGTGTTGACCCGTTAGAAAAAATCTCAATTACAAGAGAGGAAGTGTTAGGTTTTTTAGGAAACATTAAGACAGACAAATCCTCAGGGCCAGATGGCATCTATCCTAGACTCCTCAGGGAGGCAAGAGATGAAATTGCTGGGCCTCTAACAGAAATCTTTGTCTCTTCACTGGACACAGGTGAGGTCCCAGAGGATTGGAGGATAGCAAATGTGGTCCCGTTATTTAAGAAGAGTAGCAACGATAACCCGGGTAATTATAGGCTGGTGAGCTTGACGTCCGTGGTAGGGAAATTGTTGGAGAAGATTAATAGAGATTTGATACATGCGCATTTAGAACTGAATAATCTCATTAGTGATAGACAGCATGGTTTTGTCCGAGGGAGTCGTGCCTCACAAATTTGGTTGAGTTTTTTGAGGAGGTGACAAAAACGATTGATGAGGGAAGGGCCGTGGATGTCATCTATATGGATTTTAGTCAAGTGTTTGACAAGGTCCCTCATGGCAGTCTGGTGCAAAAGGTTAAATCTCACGGGATAAAAGGTGAGCTAGCTAGATGGGTGGAGAACTGGCTTCGCCATAGAAGTCATGATGTGGAGATGCCGGCGTTGGACTGGGGTGAACACAGTAAGAGTTTTAACCACACCAGGTTAAAGTCCAACAGGTGGTGGAGGCGGACACACTGGGGACGTTTAAAACTTATCTAGATAGCCACATGAACGGAGTGGGAATGGAGGGATACAAAAGAATGGTCCAGTTTGGAGCAGGGAGCGGCGCGGGCTTGGAGGGCCGAAGGGCCTGTTCCTGTGCTGTATTGTTCTTTGTTCTTTGTTGTTCTTTGTTTATTTGGTAGCAAATACCATTAGCTTTCGGAGCGCTGCTCCTTCGTCAGATGGAGTGGAAATGTGCATTTCCAATCCATTTCCACTCCATCTGACGAAGGAGCAGCGCTCCGAAAGCTAATGGTATTTGCTACAAAATAAACCTGTTGGACTTTAACCTGGTGTTGTTAAAACTCTTACTGTGTTAGCCATAGAAGACAGAGGGTAACAGTGGAGGGGTCTTTTTCCAGTTGGAGGTCTGTGACTAGTAGAGTTCCGCAGGGCTCTGTAGAACATAGAACATAGAACAGTACAGCACAGAACAGACCCTTCGGCCCACGATTTGGGGCCGAGCTTTATCTGAAACCAAGATCAAGCTATCCCACTCCCTATCATCCTGGTGTGCTCCATGTGCCTATCCAACAACTGCTTAAATGTTCCTAAAGTGTCTGACTCCACTATCACTGCAGGCAGTCCATTCCACACCCCAACCACTCTCTGCGTAAAGAACCTACCTCTGATATCCTTCCTGTATCTCCCACCACGAACCCTATAGTTATGCCCCCTTGTAATAGCTCCATCCACCCGAGGAAATAGTCTTTGAACGTTCACTCTATCTATCCCCTTCATCATTTTATAAACCTCGATTAAGTCTCCCCTCAGCCTCCTCCGCTCCAGAGAGAACAGCCCTAGCTCCCTCAACCTTTCCTCATAAGACCTACCCTCCAAACCAGGCAGCATCCTGGTAAATCTCCTCTGCACTCTTTCCAGCGCTTCCACATCCTTCTTATAGTGAGGTGACCAGAACTGCACACAATATTCCAAATGTGGTCTCACCAAGGTCCTGTACAGTTGCAGCATAACCCCATGGCTCTTAAACTCCAACCCCCTGTTAATAAAAGCTAACACACTATAGGCCTTCCTCACAGCTCTATCCACTTGAGTGGCAACCTTTAGAGATCTGTGGATATGGACCCCAAGATCTCTCTGTTCCTCCACAGTCTTCAGAACCCTACCTTTGACCCTGTAATCCACATTTAAATTTGTCCTACCAAAATGAATCACCTCACATTTATCAGGGTTAAACTCCATCTGCCATTTTTCAGCCCAGCATTGCATCCTATCTATGTCTCTTTGCAGCCCACAACAGCCCTCCACCTCATCCACGACTCCACCAATCTTGGTGTCATCAGCAAATTTACTGATCCACCCTTCAGCCCCCTCCTCTAAGTCATTAATAAAAATCGCAAAGCGCAGAGGACCAAGCACTGTTCCCTGCGGCACTCCGCTAGCAACCTGCCTCCAATCTGAAAATTTTCCATCCACCACCCCTCTGTCTTCGATCAGACAGCCAGTTACCTATCCAATCGGCCAACTTTCCCTCTATCCCACACCTCCTCACTTTCATCATAAGCCGACCATGGGGGACCTTATCAAACGCCTTACTAAAATCCATGTATATGTCATCAACTGCCCTACCTTCATCAACACACTTAGTTACCTCCTCAAAAAATTCAATCAAATTTGTGAGGCACGACTTGCCCTTCACGAATCCGTGCTGACTATCCTGGATTAATCCGTATCTTTCTAAATGGTCGTAAATCCCATCTCTCAGGACCTTTTCCATCAATTTACCAACCACCGAAGTAAGACTAACCGGTCTATAATTACCAGGGTCATTTCTATTCCCTTTCTTAAACAGAGGAACAACATTCGCCATTCTCCAGTCCTCTGGCACCATCCCCGTGGACAGCGAGGACCCAAAGATCAAAGCCAAAGGCTCTGCAATCTCATCCCTTGCCTCCCAAAGAATCCTAGGATACATTTCATCAGGCCCAGGGGACTTATCGACCTTCAGTTTATTCAAAACTGCCAGGACATCCTCCCTCCGAACATCTATTTCCTCCAGCCTATTAGCCTGTAACACCTTCTCTTCCTCAAAAACATGGCCCCTCTCCTTGGTGAACACTGAAGAAAAGTATTCATTCATCACCTCGCCTATCTTTACTGACTCCATACACAAGTTCCCACTACCGTCCTTGACCAGCCCTAACCTCACCCTGGTCATTCTTTTATTCCTCACATAAGAGTAAAAAGCCTTGGGGTTTTCCTTGATCCGACCCGCCAAGGACTTCTCGTGTCCCCTCCTAGCTCTCCTAAGCCCCTTTTTCAGCTCATTCCTTGCTAACTTGTAACCCTCAATCGAGCCATCTGAATCTTGTTTCCTCATCCCTACATAAGCTTCCCTCTTCCTTTTCACAAGACATTCCACCTCTTTCGTGAACCATGGTTCCCTCACTCGGCCATTTCCTCCCTGCCTGACAGTGACATACCTATCAAGGACATCCAGTATTTGTTCCTTGAAAAAGTTCCACTTTTCATTAGTTCCTTTCTCTGACAGTTTCTGTTCCCAACTTATGCCCCCTAATTCTTGCCTAATCGCATCATAATTACCTCTCTCCCAATTGTAAACCTTGCCCTGCCGTACGGCCCTATCCCTCTCCATTGCAATAACAAAAGACACCGAATTGTGGTCACTATCTCCAAAGTGCTCTCCCACAACCAAATCTAACACTTGGCCCGGTTCATTTCCCAGTACCAAATCCAATGTGGCCTCACCTCTTGTCAGCCTATCCACATATTGTGTCAGGAAACCCTCCTGCACACACTGCACAAAAACTGCCCCATCCGAACTATTTGACCGACAAAGGTTCCAATCAATATTTGGAAAGTTAAAGTCCCCCATGACAACTACCCTGTGACCCCCACACATATCCATAATCTGCTGGGACTGTACTGGGACCTCTGCTGTTTGTGATACATATAAATGATTTGGAGGAAGATGTGGCTGGTGTGATCAGTAAGTTTGCGGACGACACAAAGATTGCTGGAGTTGCGGATAGTGATGAACATTGTCAGAGAATACAGCAGGATATAGATAGGCTGGAACATTGGGCGGGGAAATGGCAGAATTTAATCCAGATAAATGCGAAGTGATGCATTTCGGTAGATCTAATGTCAGGGGGAGCTATACAATAAATGGCAGAACCATCAGGAGTATAGACACATAGAGGGACCTGGGTGTACAAGTCCACAGAACCTTAAAGGTGGCAGCACAGGTGGAGAGGGTGGTGAAGAAGGCATATGGCATGCTTGCCTTTATTGGATGGGGCATAGAGTATAAAAGTTGGCATATGATGTTGCAGCTGTATAGAACGTTGGTTAGGCCACATTTGGAATACTGCGTCCAGTTCTGGTCACCTCACTACCAGAAGGATGTGGAGGCTTTGAAGAGAGTACAGAAAAGGTTTACCAGGACGTTGCCTGGTATGGAGGGTCTTAGCTATGAGGAGAGATTGGGTAAACTGGGGATGTTCTCCCTGGAAAGACGGAGGATGAGGGGCGACCTAATAGAGGTGTATAAAATTATGAAGGGCATAGATAGGGTGAACAGTGGGAAGCTTTTTCCCAGGTCGGAGGTGACGAACACAAGGGGTCACGGGTTCAAGGTGAGGGGGGCAATGTTCAACATAGATGTCAGGGGGACGTATTTTACACAGAGGGTGGTGGGGGCCTGGAATGCACTGCCAAGCAAGGTGATTGAGGCAGACACGCTGGGATCGTTTAAGACTTATCTAGATAACCACATGAACAGACTGGGAATAGAGGGATACAAACGAATTTTCCAGTTGGGCACATGAGCGGCGCAGGCTTGGAGGGCCGAAGGGCCTGTTCCTATGCTGTATTGTTCTTTGTTCTTTGTATCGCAATCCCACGGATAACCTCACGATGTTCCACTTCTCCAGCTTCCACCCTCAACACTTCAAAGAAGACCCCCTACGGACAAGCCCTCCGTATACACAGGATCTGCTCGGATGAGGAGGATCACAACAGGTGCCTCCAGACACTGAAAGATGCCCTCATAAGAACAGGATATGGCACTCGACTCATCGGTCATCAGTTCCGACGCGCCACAGCAAAAAATCGCACCGACCTCCTCAGAAGACAAACACGGGACATGGCGGACAGATTACCCTTCGTCGTCCAGTACTTCCCCAGAGCAGAAAAGCTACGACATCTTCTCTGGAGCCTTCAACATGTCATCGACGAAGACGAACATCTTGCCAAGGTCATCCCCACAGCCCCTCTTCTTGCCTTCAAACAACCGCACAACCTCAAACAGACCATTGTCCGCAGCAAACTACCCATCCTTCAGGAGAACAGTGACCATGACACCACACAACCCTGCCACAGCAATCTCTGCAAAACGTGCCGGATCATCGACACGGATTCCATCATCTCACGTGAGAACACCATCCACCAGGTACACGGTACATACTCTTGCGACTCGGCCAATGTTGTCTAACTGATACACTGCAGGAAAGGATGGCCTGAGGCATGGTACATTGGGGAGACCATGCAGACGCTACGACAACAGATGAATGAACACCGCTCGACAATCACCAGGCAGGAGTGTTCTCTTCCTGTCGGGGAACACTTCAGCGGTCACAGGCATTCAGCCTCTGATCTTCGGGTAAGCGTTCTCCAAGGCAGCCTTCATGACACACGACAACACAGAATCGCTGATAGCCAAGTTCTGCACACATGAGGACGGCTTCAACCAGGATCTTGGGTTCATGTAACACTATCTGTAACCCCCACGACTTGCCTGGGCTTGCAAAATCTCACTAACTGTCCTGCCTGGAGACAATACACACCTCTTTAGCCTGTGCTTAAACATCTCTCCACTCACATTGTCTGTACCTTTAAAACTTGATTACCTGTAAAGACTCGCATTCCAACCATTATCTTGTAAATTGAGTTTGTGTCTGTATATGCCCTGTTTGTGAACACAACTCTTCACTCACCTGAAGAAGGAGCGATACTCCGAAAGCTTGTCCGACCAAATAAACCTGTCGGACTTTAACCTGGTGTTGTGAGACTTCTTACTATGCTTACCCCAGTCCAACGCCGGCATCTCCATATCACGTTCTATAACCAAGCCAGTTCTGTATCCATCCAGCCAGCCCACCTCAAATTCCATGTGATTTTAGTATTTGTACCAGTCTGCCATGTGAAACCTTGTCAAATGCCTTACTAAAGTCCATATAAACTAAATTCACAGCCCTTCCCTCATCAATCATCTTTGTCACCTCTTCAAAAAACCCAATGAAGTTGGTGAGACATGACCTTCCCCGTACAAAACCATGCTGCCTGTCACTAACCAGTCGATTTTCCTCCAAATGTGTATATATCCTGTCCCTCAACATCTTCTCCAAAAGCTTCTCCACCACAGACATCAGGCTAACTGGCCGATAATTTCCAGGATTATCCCCGCTTCCTTCCTGAAACAAGGGAACATTGGCTATTCTCCAGTCCTCTGGAATCTCACCTGTGGTCAAAGAGGATGTGAAGGTATCTGTTAAGGCCCCGGCTATTTCTCCCCTTTTCCCCCACAGTAACCTGGGATAGATTCCATCCGGCCCTGGGGACTTGTCCACATTAATGCAATTTAGGTTAATCAACACTCCCTCTTCTGATATATTGATCTTCTCTAGAGCGTTCACACACCTATCCCTGCCCTCAACATTAATCATGTCCTTCTCCTGAGTGAATACCGTTACAAAGTACTGATTGAGGATCTCACCCCTTCCTGTGGCTCCACGCATAAATTCCCTCCATTGTCCTTGAGAGGGCGTACTCTTTCGCTTGCTACCCTCTTGCTCCTAATATATGCATAAAAAGCCTTGGGATTCTCCTTGACCTGTTTGCTAAAGACATTTCATGGCCCCTTTTAGCCCTCCTAATTGTATGTTTAAGTTTTTTCCTACTTTCACTGTACTCCTCAAGGACTTTGTCAGTTTTTAGTTGCCTGGACCGATCATAAACTTTCTTTTTCCTTTTGACTAAGCTTACAATTTCCCTTCTCATCCATGGTTCCTGAATCCTGCCATTTCTATCCTTCATTTTGCGGGGACATGCATGTCCTGGACTTCAATCAACTGGCCTTTAAAAGCTTCCCACATGCAGACGTGGATTTGCCCTCAAATAGCTGCTCCCAATCCACATTCCCCAGTTCCTGTCTGATTTGGATGTCATTGGCCCTCGCCCAATTAAACACCCTCACCCGAGGGCCACTCTTGTCCTTAGAACCATAGAACCATAGAAAATTACAGCTCAGAAACAGGCCTTTTGGCCCTTCTTGTCTGTGCCGAACCATTTTATGCCTAGTCCCACTGACCTGCACTTGGACCATATCCTTCCACACCCCTCTCATCCATGAACCCGTCCAAGTTTTTCTTAAATGTTAAAAGTGACCCCGCATTTACCACTTTATCCGCCAGCTCATTCCACACTCCCACCACTCTCTGCGTGAAGAAGCCCCCCCTAATATTCCCTTTAAACTTTTCTCCTTTCACCCTTAACCCATGCCCTCTGGTTTTTTTCTCCCCTAGCCTCAGCGGAAAAAGCCTGGATGATAATGTGGTCAATTGGATCAGCAAATTTACTGATGATACAAAGATTGGAGGTGTAGTGGACTGTGAGGAAGGTTTTCAAAGCTTGCAGAGGGATTTGGACCAACTAGAAAAATGGGCTGAAAAATGGCAAATGGAATTTAACACAGACAAGTGTGAGATATTGCACTTTGGAAGGACAAACCAAAGTAGAACGTACAGGGTAAATGGTCGAACTCTGAAGAGTGCAGTTGAACAGAGGGATCTGGGAATACAGGTACAGAATTCCCTAAAAGTGACGTCACAGGTGGATAGGGTCGTAAAGAGTGCCTTTGGTACATTGGCCTTTATAAATCGGAGTATCGAGTATAAAAGTTGGAGTATTATGGTAAGGTTTTATAAGGCATTGGTGAGGCCGAATTTAGAGTATTGTGTACAGTTTTGGTCACTTAGTTACAGGAAGAATGTAAATAAGGTTGAAAGAGTGCAGAGAAGGTTCACAAGGATGTTGCCGGGACTTGAGAAGCTGAGTTACAGAGAGAGATTGAATAGGTTGGGACTTTATTCCCTGGAGCGTAGAAGATTGAGGGGAGATTTGATAGAGGTGTATAAGATTTTGATGGGTATAGATAGAGTGAATGCAAGCAGGCTTTTTCCACTGAGGCTCGGGGAGAAAAAAACCAGAGGGCATGGGTTAAGGGTGAAAGGAGAAAAGTTTAAAGGGAATATTGGGGGGGCTTCTTCACGCAGAGAGTGGTGGGAGTGTGGAATGAGCTGCCGGATAAATGCGGGGTCACTTTTAACATTTAAGAAAAACTTGGACGGGTTCATGGATGAGAGGGGTGTGGAGGGATATGGTCCAAGTGCAGGTCAGTGGGACTAGGCAAAAAATGGTTTGGCACAGACAAGAAGGGCCTAAAAGCCTGTTTCTGAGCTGTAATTTTCTATGGTTCTATGGATATCGATAGTCTAAGTGTGTGGACGAGGGTCTGGCAGATGGAGTATAATTTTGGTAAATGTGAGGTCATCCATTTTGGTAGTCCAAATGGACTATTATTTAAATGGTAAAAAATTGCAGCTTGCTGCTGAGCAGAGGGACCTGGGTGTCCTTGTGCAGGGATCTCAAGGAGTTGGTTTGCAGGTGCAGCAGGTAATTAAGAAAGCAAATGGAATTTTGTCCTTCATTGCTAGAGGGATGGAGTTTAAAAACAGCAAGGTTATGTTGCAGCTGTATAAGGTGCTGGTGAGGCCACACCTGGAGTACTGTGTACAGTTTTGGTCTCCTTACTTGAGAAAGGATATACTGGCACTGGAGGGGGTGCAGAGGAGATTCCAGAGTTGAGAGGGTTGGCTTATGAGGAGGGACTGAGTCGATTGGAGCTTTCCTCATTGGAATTCAGAAGAATGAGGGGAGATTTTAAAGAAACATATAAGATTATGAAGGGAATAGATAAGATAGAAGCAGGGAAGTTGTTTCCACTGGCGGGTGAAACTAGAACTAGGGGGCATAGCCTCAAAATAAGGGGAAGTAGATTTAGGACTGAGTTGAGGAGGAACTTCTTCACACAAAGGATTGTGAATCTGTGGAAATCCCTGCCCAGTGAATCAGTTGAGGCTACCTCATTGAATGTTTTTAAGGCAAGGATAGATAAATTTTTGAACAGTAAAAGAATTAAGGGTTATGGTGAGCGGGCGGGTAAATGGAGCTGAGTCCACAAAAAGATCAACCATGATCTTATTGAATGACGGAGCAGGCTCGAGGGGCCAGATGGCCTACTCCTGCTCCTAGTTCTTATGTTCTTATGTAACATCCACTGCCCTACCCTATCAATCATCTTCGTCATTTCCTCAAAAAACCCGATCAAGTTAGTGAGACACAACCTCCCCGTCATAAAACCATGTTGCCTCTCGCTAATTCGTCCACTTATTTCCAAGTCAGAGTAAATCCTGTCTTGAAGAATCCTCTCCAATAATTTCCCGACCACTGACGTAAGGCTCACCGACCTGTAATTACCTTAATTATCCTTGCCACCCTACTTAAACAAAGAAACAATATTGGCTATTCTCCAATCCTCTGAGACCTCCCCTGTATGTGGAAATGCCGGCGTTGGACTGGGGTAAACACAGTAAGGAGTCTAACAACACCAGGTTAAAGTCCAACAGGTTTATTTGGTAGCAAACGCCACTAGCTTTCGGAGCGCTGCTCCTTCGTCAGATGGAGTGGAAATCTGCAGATTTCCACTCCATCTGACGAAGGAGCAGTGCTCCGAAAGCTAGTGGCGTTTGCTACCAAATAAACCTGTTGGACCTCCCCTGTAGCCAGTGAGGATATAAAGATTTCTCTCAAGGCCCCAGCAATTTCCTCCCTTGCCTCTTTCAGTATTCTGGGGTATATCCCATCAGGTCCTGGGGACTTGTCTACCTTGATGTTTCTCAAGAACCCCACTACCTCCTCCTTTCTGACCTCAACATGACCCAAACTATCTCCACACGCTTCCCCAGACTCATCATCCACCAAGTCCTTCTCTTTGGTGAATACTGACGCAAAGTACTCATTTAATACCTCACCCATTTCCTCCAGCTCCACACATAGATTCCCTCCCCTGTCCTTGAGTGGGCCAACTCTCTCCCTGGCTACCCTCTTACTCTTTATATATGTACATTTCCTCACTCTTGCTGGCCAAAAACGTTTTATGACCCCTTTTAGCCCTCCTTACTCCTTGCTTCAGTTTCTTTCTACTTTCATAGAAAACATAGAAAACTACAGCACAAAACAGGCCCTTCGGCCCCACAAGTTGTGCCGAACATATCCCTACCATTTAGGCCTACCTATAACCATCCATCCTATTAAGTCCCATGTACTCATCCGGGAGTCTCTTAAAAGACCCTATTGAGTTTGCCTCCACCACCACTGACGGCAGCCGATTCCACTCGCCCACCACCCTCTGTGTGAAAATCTTCCCCCTAACATTTCCCCTGTACCTACACCCCAGCACCTTAAACCTGTGTCCTCTCGTAGCAGCCATTTCCACTCTGGGAAAAAGCCTCTGAGAGTCCCCCCTTGTATTCCATCCTTGCTTCATGTGTTCCCAGCCTCCTAGGCTTGACAAATGCTTCCTTTTTCTTTTTGACTAGGCTCATAATATCTCTCGTTATCCAAGGTTCCCGAAACTTGCCATACTTATCCTTCATCCTTACAGGAATGTGCCGGTCCTGAATTCCTATCAATTTACACTTGAAAGTCTCTCACATGCCAGATGTTGATTTGCCCTCAAACATCTGCCCCCAATCTACATTTTTCAATTCCTGCCTAATGTTGTTGTAATTAGCCTTACCCCAATTTAGCACCTTCACCTGAGGATGACACTTATCTTTATCTATCAGTACCTTAAAGCTTACTGAATTGTGGTCACTGTTCCAGAACTGCTCCCCCACTGAAACAATGTGTGACACACATTGTCTGTATCTTTAAGACTTGATTACCTGTAAAGACTCGCATTCCAACCATTATCTTGTAAATTGAGTTTGTGAACACAAGTCCTCACTCACCTGATGAAGGAGCAGCACTCCAAAAGCTTGTGGCTTGTGCTGCCAAATAAACCTGTTGGACTTTAACCTGGTGTTGTGAATCTTCTTACTGTGCTTACCCCAGTCCAACGCCAGCATCTCCACATCATTCCTCAATGCCAGGTCCAGGAGGGCCCCTTCCCTAGTTGGACCATCTGCATCCTGTTTCAAGAAGCCCTCCTGGTTGCTCCTTACAACCTCTGCCCCATCCATGCCCAGAGCACTAAATGAGTTAAAGTTGAAGTTTATTTATTAGTCACAAGTAAGGCTTACATTAAGACTGCAATGAAGTTACTGTGAAATTCCCCTAGTTGCCACAGTCCGGCGACTTTTCGGGTCAATGCATCTAACCAACACATCTTTCAGAATGTGGGAGGAAACCGGAGCACCCGGAGGAAACCCACGAAGACAGAGGGAGAATGTGCAAACTCCACACAGACAGTAACCCAAACCAGGAATCGAACCTGGGACCCTGGCGCTGTGAGGCAGCAGTGCTAACCACTGTGCCACCATACCACCCCAGTCCCAGTCAATATACGGGAAGGGCGGCACGGTAGCACAGTGGTTAGCACTGCTGCTTCACAGCTCCAGGGACCTGGATTCGATTTCCGGCTCGGGTCACTGTCTGTGTGGAGTTTGCACATTCTCCTCGTGTCTGTGTAGGTTTCCTCCGGGTGCTTCAGCTTCCTCCCACAGTCCAAAGATGTGCGGGTTAGGTTGATTGGCCAGGTTAAAATTGCCCCTTAGTGTCCTGGGATGCGTAGATTAGAGGGATTAGCGGGTAAAATGTGTAGGGATATGGGGGTGGGGCCTGGGTGGGATTGTGATCGGTGCAGACTCGATGGGCCGAATGGCCTCTTGCTGTGCTGTAGGGTTTCTATGATGAAGTTAAAATCTCCCACCACAGCAACCTTGTTACTTTTACACCTTGCCAAAATTTGCCTACATATCTGTTTCTCTATCTCCCGCTGGCTGTTGGGAGGCCTACAGTAAACCCTCAACATTGTGACTATATCCTTCCTATTCCTGAGCTCTACCCATATCGTCTCGCTGTATGAGCCCTCCGAGGTGTCCTCCCGCAGTACAGCTGTGATATTCTCCTTAACCAGTATTGCAACTCCCCCCCTCCTTTTACATCCCCCTCTATCCCGCCTGAAACATCTGTATCCTGGAATGTTAAGCTGCCAATCCTGTCCTTCCCTTAACCAAGTCTCTGTAATGGCAACAACATCATATTTCCAAGTACTAATCCAAGCTCTAAGTTCATCTGCCTTACCTGTTACACTTCTCGCATTGAAACAAATGCACTTCCTTGACCAGACCCTCTCTGATTAGCAACCACACCCTGCCTGCTCTTTCTCTGAGTCTTACTGGCCCTACTCTCTGGTTCCCCTTTAGTTAATTCATCTTTGCTTTAGTTCCTAACCTCCTGCCAAACTAGTTGAATATTGTGTGCAGTTTTGGTCTTCTGGTCTGAGAAAGGACATTCTTGCCATTGAGGGAGTCCAGCGAAGGTTCACCAGACTGATTCCTGGAATGGCAGGACTGACATATGAAGAGAGACTGGATCGACTGGGCTTGTACTCACTGGAATTTAGAAGAATGAGAGGGGATCTCATAGGCTAGATGTGGGAAGAATGTTCCTGATGTTGGGGATATCCAGAACTAGGGGTCACAGTCTAAGAATAAGGGGTAAGTCATTCAGGACTGAGATGAGGAAGAACTTCTTCACTCAGAGAGTTGTGAACCTGTGGAATTCTCTCCCACAGAAAGCTGTTGGGGCCAGTTTGTTAGATATGTTCAAGAGGGTGCTGGACGTGGCTCTTATGGCGAAAGGGATCAAGGGGCATGGAGAGAAAGCAGGAGTGGGATACTGACAGTTCATGATCACCCATGATCATATTGAACGGTGATGCAGGCTCAAAGGGCCAAATGGCCTACTCCTGCACCTATTTTCGATGCTTTGTCTTCCCCTGCCTTTTCCCTGTACCCCTGCACATTGTTTCTGTTCAAATAATTATCTAATAGCCTCCTTTATGCTTTTGGGAGTGATGTCTCTTTGTGTGTCTCTCTGTGTCTGTCTGTGTGTCTCTGTGGGGGTGATGTCTCTCTGTGTGTCTCTCTGGGGGTGATGTGTGTCTGTGTGTGTTACTCTGGGGGTGATGTCTCTCTCTCTCTCTCTCTGTCCCTGTGTGTGTGTGTGTGTGTGTCTTTCTGTGTCTTTGTCTCTCCCTGCCTCTGTGTGTCTGGGGTTGATGTCTCTCTTTGTGTCTCTGTCTGTTTGTCTCTCTCTGTCTGTGTGTCTCTCTGTGTTTCTGTCTCTCTGTGCCTCTGTCTCTCTGTGCCTCTGTCTCTCTCTCTCTCTGTGTGTCTCTGTCTCTCTGTGTCTCGCTGTCACTGTGTGTGTCTCTCTCTGTGTCTGGGGGTGGGCTGTCGGGCGGGTCCACTTGCTGACGTGTTGCTCAGGCGGAGCGGATCCGATTCTCAGCCCCGCTCCCAGCGCTCCGGCTCCGGCTCCGCTCCGGGATGTGAGTCGCTGCCGGATTGCGGCGACTGTCCGGGATTCACCTCGGGATTGTCCAGAGAGAGAGATCGGAGAAGAGAAAAGGAGCGAAAAGCTGGGTGAGTGAGAGAGAGAAAGGAGAGAAAGAAAGGGGGAGAATGGGAGAGGGAGAAGAGGGGAGGAAGAACAGAAAGAGGAAAGGAGAAAGAAGCTGGACTTGGATAATAGATAATGGAGGCAGAACCCGGAGAGAGAGAAGGTGAGAGCAGGTAGGAGGGAGAAAGAGAGAAGGAATGGCAGAGAGAAGATGAGGATAATGGGGAAGTGAGGCGAGGAAAAGGAAGAGTTAGGGTGAGGGGGGGGGGGGGGAGAAGGGGATTGAGCTGAGCGAGGTTTGGGGGGCAGCAGGGGGGGAATGCAGCCTAAAGGGGCCCCCAAAGGTCGGTGTTGAGACCATTGTTCTTTTTAATGTTAATTATCTGGATTCAAGTGTAATTGGAGATTATTCCAAAGTTTGTAGATCGCTTGGAAGCGGCGCAGTGACAGATTGAAGGTGAATTTTAACAGGGGAAGTGCAAAGTGGTTTATTTTGGGAGGGAGAATGAAGAGGATACATCAGTGAAATGGGAAAAATTGAGCAAGAGGCAAAGCTGGAGTTCAGATTGGTGAAGGAGATTTTCAAAACTCTGACAAAACAGGAGACCTGCGGTTTAATGAAGAGGGATAAATGGAAGGAAGTTAGCTTTTATAAAACAGTTATTCAATGCATTTATTAATTGCAGCTGCTGGCTCGGAAATATCCATATCTATGTTAGCCAATGATACAAAGATAGGTGGCACTCTTAGCAGCGTACAATACGAGTATTACATTACCAAGAGATATTCAGAGATTAAGTGAATGAACTAAACTGTGGCAAATTGAATTCCATGCAGACAAATGTCCGATCATCTACTTTCAACCAAAAAAGATGTAACAAGATACTTTGTCAAAGGTGAACATTTAGAAAGAGTGGCAGTTTGAAGAACCTTCGCAGGTCCAGGTTCAGTGACCATTAACAGTGGCAGTTTGCAAAATGCCATGAAGGTCAGGATCACACTGAAGCAGACCGGGAGGAGAGTGAAGCAGGTCAGGAGCACTCCCAAAGATTAGGGGTTGTGGATAGTCTGGAGGGATGTCAGAAGTTACAGAGGGACATAGATAGGATGCAAGACTGGGCGGACAAGTGGCAGATGGACTTCAACCCAGATAAATGCGTCGTGGTCCATTTTGGTAGGTCAAATGGGATGAAGGAGTACAATATAAAGGGAAAGACTCTTAGTACTGTAGAGGATCAGAAGGACCTTGGGGTCCGGGTCCATAGGACTCTGAAATCGGCCCCGCAGGTGGAGGAGGTGGTTAAGAAGGTGTATGGAGTGCTGGCCTTTATCAATCGAGGGATTGAATTTAGGAGTCTGGGGATAATGATGCAGCTATATAAGACCCTCGTCAGACTCCACTTGGAGGACTGTGCTCAGTTCTGGTCGCCTCACTATAGGAAGGATGTGGAAAAGATTGAAAGGGTGCAGAGGAGATTTACAAGGATGTTGCCTGGATTGAGTGGCATGCCTTATGAGGATAGGCTGAGGGAGCTCGGTCTTTTCTCCTTGGAGAGACGAAGGATGAGAGGAGATCTAATAGAGGTGTATAAGATGTTGAGAGGCATAGATTGGGTGGACTCTCAGAGGCTTTTTCCCAGGGTGGAAATGTCTGCTACGAGAGGACACAGGTTTAAGGTGCTGGGGGGTAGGTACAGGGGAGATGTTAGGGTTAAGTTTTTCACACAGAGGGTGGTGGGCGAGTGGAATCGGCTGCCATCAGTGGTGGTAGAGGCGAACTCAATAGGGTCTTTTAAGAGACTCCTGGATGAGTACATGGGACTTAATAGGATGGAGGGTTATAGGTAGGTCTAGAAGGTAGGGATGTGTTTGGCACAACTTGTGGGCCGAAGGGCCTGTTTGTGCTGTAGTTTTTCTATGTTTCTATGTTTCTAAAACTAGAGGGCATAGGTTTAAGGTGAGAGGGGACAGATACAAAAAGGTCCAGAGGGGCAATTTTTTCACACAGAGGGTGGTGAGTGTCTGGAACAAGCTGCCAGAGGTAGTAGTAGAGGTGGGTACAATTTTATCTTTTAAAAAGCATTTAGATAGTTACATGGGTACGATGGGTATAGAGGGATATGGGCCAAATGCGGGCAATTGGGATTAGCTTAGGGATTTTTAAAAAAAGGGCGGCATGGACAAGTTGGGCCGAAGGGTCTGTTTCCATGCTGTAAACCTCTATGATTGTGAGTGTGAAGCACGGAGAGGGGAAAATAAAATCAGTCGGTGACATCATGGCAAAGTCATGAGTTGATTGGCTGGTGAATATTACTGCTGCTTTTCCTTTCTGCAAACGTAGATTGTGTGAGCAATGAGAAAGAGCAGAAACAGAGTGGGGCTGTCTGTCACCACCAAGAACCAGTCTGTCAGTTCAGAGCCCACCTTCGGAATGAAGGGAAGCAAGTAGGGGATTGGCTGGTGTGTATTTTCTACTTATCTAAACAAGAGTCTCGACAGCTCAGGCTATCTTTTTTTAAATTATGGTTTACTGTTGCTGGGTAAATATAGGTATTATTAGGATTTGTCAGTATTAGTAAGGTTTATTAGTATTGGGAAAGGTTTATTCACAATATTGAGTGTTTGGCCCATATCCCTCTATACCCATCTTACCCATGTAACTGTCTAAATGCTTTTCAAAAGACAAAATTGTACCTGCCTCTACTACTGCCTCTGGCAGCTTGTTCCAGACACTCACCACCCTCTGTGTGAAAACATTGCCCCTCTGGACACTTTTGTATCTCTCCCCTCTCACCTTAAACCTATGCCCTCTAGTTTTAGACTCTCCTCCCTTTGGGAAAAGATATTGACTATCTAGCTGATCTGTGCCCCTCATTATTTTATAGACCTCTATAAGTTCACCCCTCAGCCTCCTATGCTCCCGAGGAAAAAGTCCCAGTGTATCCAGCCTCTCCTTATAACTCAATCCATCAAGTCCCGGTAGCATCCTAGTAAATCTTTTCTGCACTCTTTCCAGTTTAATAATATGCTTTCTTTAATGGGGTTACCACAGCTGTACACAGTGTTCCAAGTGTGCCTTACCAATGTCTTGTACAACTTCAATAAGATGTCCTAACTCCTGTATTCAATGTTCCAACCAATGAAACCAAGCATGCCAAATGCCTTCTACACCACTGTCCACCTGTGACTCCACTTTCAAGGAGCTATGAACCTGTATCCCTAGATGTCTTTGCTCTGTAACTCTCTCCAACACCCTACCATTAACTGAGTAAGTCCTGCCCTGATTCGATCTACCAAAATGCATCACCTCTTATTTATCTAAACTAAACTCCATTTTCCATTTATCAGCCCACTGACCCAATTGATCAAGATCCTGTTGCAATCCTAGATAACCTTCTTCACTGTCCACTTTGCCACCAATCTTGGTGTCATTTGCAAACTTACTAACCATGCCTCCGCTATTCTCGTCCAAATCATTAATATAAAGGACAAATAACAGTGGGCCCAGCACCGATCCCTGAGGCACACTGCTGGTCACAGGCCTCCAGTCTGAAAAACGACCCTGTACAACCACCGTCTGCCTTCTGTCATCAAGCCAATTTTGTAGCCAATTGGCTACCTCACCCTGGATTCCATTAGATTTAACCTCTTGCAACAACCTACTGCGTGGTACCTTGTCAAAGGCTAAAGTCCATGTAGACAGCGTCAACTGCACTGCCCTCATTTACCTTCTTGGTTACCCCCTTAAAAAACTCAATCAAATTTGTGAGGCATGATTTTCCACTCACAAAGCCATGCTGATTGTCCCTAATCAATCACTGCGTCTCGAAATGCCTGTTTCAAATATCTCTGCTAGGGGACCCTCTAAAACTCTGTACAACGACTGATAAAACCAAGTGTCCCGTATGCCTTCTTAACTATCCTGTTCACCTGCTCTGCCACCTTCAGGAATCTGTGAATAATTATCCCAAGATCACTCTGTTCCCCAGCCTCCTGACATTCATTAAATTATTCCCTCGTCTTGTTTCTTCTTCCAAAGTACATCACCTCACACTTATCAGGGTTAAATACCATCTGCCACTGCTCTGCCCATCTGACAAATCCATCTATATCTTCCTGAAACCACAGTGTGTGTGTGTAGTGGAGTGATTATCACACTCACATCACACGCAGGAGGTCTGCCGTTCGGGCCCGGGCAGGAACATTTCCAAATGCTTTTCGGACAGCATGGTGGCACAGTGGTGAGCACTGCTGTCTCACAGCGACAGGGACCCAGGTTCAATTCTGGTCTCGGGTCGCTGACTGTGTGGAGTTTGCACTTTCTCCCCGTGTCTGCATGGGTTTCCTCTGGGTGCTCTAGTATCCTCCCACAGTCCAAAGATGTGCGGATTAGGTTGATTAACCATGCTAAATTGACCCTAGTGTCAAGGGATTAGCAGGGTAAATGTGTGGGGTTGCAGGAATAGGGCCTGGATGGGATTGTGGTTGGTACAGACTCAATCGGCCAAATGGCCTCCTTCTGCACTGTTCTGATTCTATGAAACTAAAACCATCTTCGACACTCTTCCCCACCCAACCAATCTTGGTGCCATCTGTAAACTTGTTTTACATTCCCCCCAACATTTTCATCATAGAAATCATAGAAACCCTACAGTACAGAAAGAGGCCATTCGGCCCATCGAGTCTGCACCGACCACAATCCCACCCAGGCCCCACCCCCACATCCCTACACATTTTACCCACTAATCCCTCTAATCTACGCATCCCAGGACACTAAGGGCAATTTTAGCATGGCCAATCAACCTAACCTGCACATCTTTGGACTGTGGGAGGAAACCAGAGTACCCGGAGGAAACCCACGCAGACACGAGGAGAATGTGCAAACTCCACACAGACAGTGACCCGAGCCGGGATTCGAACCCAGGTCCCTGGAGCTGTGAAGCAGCAGTGCTAACCACTGTGCTACCGTGCCGCCCTATATTCATCTATATTTTATTTGCGGAAGGATATATTGGCCTTGGAGGGAGTGCAGAGAAGGTTCACCAGGTTGATACCAGAGATGAGGGGTGTTGATTATGAGGAGCGACTGAGCAGATTGGGTTTGTATTCGTTGGAATTTAGAAGGCTGAGGGGGGATCTTATAGAGACCTATAAGATAATGAAGGGGCTGGATAGGGTAGAGATGGAGAGATTCTTTCCACTTAGAAAGGAAACTAGAACGAGAGGGCACAGCCTCAAAATAAAGGGGGGTCAGTTTAGGACAGAGTTGAGGAGGAACTTCTTCTCTCAGAGGGTGGTGAATCTCTGGAATTCTCTGCCCACTGAAGTGGTGGAGGCTACCTCGTTGAATATGTTTAAATCACGGATAGATGGATTCCATACCATAGAACCATAGAAAATTACAGCTCAGAAACAGGCTTTTAGGCCCTTCTTGTCTGTGCCGAACCATTTTATGCCTAGTCCCACTGACCTGCACTTGGACCATATCCCTCCACACCCCTCTCATCCATGAACCCGTCCAAGTTTTTCTTAAATGTTAAAAGTGACCCCGCATTTACCACTTTATCCGCCAGCTCATTCCACACTCCCACCACTCTCTGCGTGAAGAAGCCCCCCCTAATATTCCCTTTAAACTTTTCTCCTTTCACCCTTAACCCATGTCCTCTGGTTTTTTTCTCCCCTCGCCTCAGCGGAAAAAGCCTGCTTGCATTCACTCTATTTATACCCATCAAAATCTTATACACCTCTATCAAATCTCCCCTCAATCTTCTACGCTCCAGGGAATAAAGTCCCAACCTATTCAACCTCTCTCTGTAACTCAGCTTCTCAAGTCCCGGCAACATCTTTGTGAACCTTCTCTGCACTCTTTCAACCTTATTTACATCCTTCCTGTAACTAGGTGACCAAAACTGTACACAATACTCCAAATTCGGCCTCACTAATGCCTTATATAACCTTACCATAACACTCCAACTTTTATACTCGATACTCCGATTTATAAAGGCCAATGTACCAAAGGCACTCTTTACGACCCTATCCACCTGTGACGTCACTTTTAGGGAATTCTGTACCTGTATTCCCAGATCCCTCTGTTCAACTGATCGGTAAGGGAATTAGGGGTTATAGGGATCAGGCGGGTAAGTGGAACTGATCCACTTCAGATCAGCCGTGATCTTATTGAATGGTGGGGCAGGCTCGAGGGGCTGGATGGCCTACTCCTGCTCCTATTTCTTATGTTCTTATGTTTTATGTATATAACAAATAAAGGGAGGCGATGGCCAAGTGGTATTATCACTAGACTATTAATCCAGAAACTCAGCTGTTCTGGGGACCTGGGTTCGAATCCCGCCACGGCAGATGGTGAAATTTGAATTCAAGAAAAAATATCAGAATTAAGAATTTACTGATGACCATGAAACCATTGTCAATTGTCGGAAAAACCCCACCTGGTTCACTAATATCCTTTAGGGAAGGAAACCTGCCATCCTTACCTGGTCTGGCTTACATGTGACTCCAGACCCGCAGCAAGGTGATTGACTCTCAAATGCCCTCCAAGGGTAACTAGGGATGGGCAATAAATGCTGGCCAACCAGTGACTCGATGTCCTACGAATGAATTAAAAAAACAAAATAAGGGTCGCAGCAATGAACTTTGTGGTATGCCACTAGACACTCAAACAACCTTGCACCCACTAACCTTTGTGTCCTTTTACTTAGCCAGTTTCTGATCCATTCAAACAAACAAAGAACAATACAGCACAGGAACAGGCCCTTCGGCCCTCCAAGCCCGTGCCGCTCCCTGGTCCAAACTAGACAATTCTTTTGTATCCCTCCATTCCCACTCCATTCATATGGCTATCTAGATAAGTCTTAAACGTTCCCAGTGTGTCCGCCTCCACCACCTTGCCTGGCAGCGCATTCCAGGCCCCCACCACCCTCTGTGTAAAATATGTCCTTCTGATATCTGTGTTAAACCTCCCCCCCTTCAACTTGAACCTATGACCCCGCGTGAACGTCACCACCGATCTGGGGAAAAGCTTTCGACCGTTCACCCTATCTATGCTTTTCATAATTTTATACACTTCTATTAAGTCTCCCCTCATCCTCCGTCTTTCCAGGGAGAACAACCCCAGTTTACCCAATCTCTCCTCATAACTAATCCCCTCCATACCAGGCAACATCCTGGTAAACCTCCTCTGTACTCTCTCCAAAGCCTCCACGTCCTTCTGGTAGTGTGGCGACCAGAACTGGACGCAGTATTCCAAATGCGGCCGAACCAACGTTCTATACATCTGCAACATCAGACCCCAACTTTTATACTCTATGCCCCGTCCTATAAAGGCAAGCATGCCATATGCCTTCTTCACCACCTTCTCCACCTGTGACGTCACCTTCAAGGATCTGTGGACTTGCACACCCAGGTCCCTCTGCGTATCTACACCCTTTATGGTTCTGCCATTTATCGTATAGCTCCTCCCTACATTATTTCTACCAAAATGCATCACTTCGCATTTATCAGTCTTGAACTCCATCTGCCATTTCTTTGCCCAAATTTCCAGCCTATCTCTATCCTTCTGTAGCTTCTGACAATGCTCCTCACTATCTGCCAGTCCTGCCAATTTTGTGTCATCCGCAAACTTACTGATCACCCCAGTTACGCCTTCTTCCAGATCGTTTATATAAATCACAAACAGCAGAGGTCCCAATACAGAGCCCTGCGGAACACCACTAGTAAGAAGTCTCACAACACCAGGTTAAAGTCCAACAGGTTTATTTGGTAGCAAGGGCCTCCAGCCGGAAAAAGACCCTTCCACTACCACCCTCTGTCTTCTGTGACCAAGCCAGTTCTCCACCCATCTAGCCACCTCCCCCTTTATCCCATCAGATCCAACCTTTTTCACCAGCCTACCATGAGGGACTTTGTCAGAAGCTTTACTAAAGTCCATATAGACGACATCCACGGCCCTTCTCTCGTCAACCATTCTAGTCACTTCTTCAAAAAACTCCACCAGGTTAGTGAGGCATGACCTCCCTCTCACAAAACCATGCTGACTATCGTTAATGAGTTTATTCCTTTCTAAATGCGCATACATCCTATCTCTAAGAATCTTCTCCAACAACTTCCCCACCACGGACGTCAAGCTCACTGGCCTATAATTACCCGGGTTATCCTTCCTACCCTTCTTAAATAACGGGACCACATTAGCTATCCTCCAATCCTCTGGGACCTCACCTGTGTCCAGTGACGAGACAAAGATTTGCGTCAGAGGCCCAGCGATTTCATCTCTCGCCTCCCTGAGCAGCCTTGGATAGATTCCATCAGGCTCATTCATGCCAAGTTTCCCTGAATTCCATGTGCTTTAACCTTCTCAGTCAGTCTCCCATGTGGGACCTTGTCAAAGGCTTTGCTAAGATCGATATATATTGCATAAACTGCACTTCCCTCATCCACACACTCGACCACATTTTCGAAAAATTCTAACAAATTCGTTAGGCATGACCTGCCTCTGACGAATCCATGCTGACTCCCTAATTAACCCATGTCTTTCCGAGTGGAGATTAATTCTCTCCTGCAGAATTTTCTCCAATAGTTTCCCTACCGCTGACGTGAAACTCACTGGTCTGTAATTTCCTGGTTCAACTCTGCCACCCTTCTTAAAAAGTGGAACCACATTAACCGTCCTCCAGTCTTGGTTCTTGGGAATGAGGTGGACCAAGTGGATAAAATGTCAATGGGGGAACATTTTGGGAAGTGTGTCATTGTGTCATAAGATTCAGACTATGGAAAAGGCCAAGGAACAACCCAGAGTGAGAATAATTAACTGGGGGAAGGGTCCACTTCAATGGGGTAAGAACAGATTTGGGCCGATTAAACGGGTCAAAGGTTGGCAGGAAAAGTGGGATCTGAACAACAAGCTACCTTCGAAGAAGATAAAAGGAAAATACCGCGAATGCTAGAATTTGAAACAAACCATCAAACCTTCTCTGTCCATCTGACCAACTCATCTATATCTTCCTGTAACCTACAGCCATCTTCTTCACTATTAACCACCCGACCAATCTTGGTGTCATCTGCAAACTTGCTTAACAACAAGCAAACAAACCTTCAAGGAAGAAATGGTTTGTGCACAGCCTCGAAAGGGAAATATAACGAAAAGAAATTCAGAGGTTCCTGGATGATAAAATGGAGAACCAGTCTGATAAAGAACGACTAAGAAAGCGATTAAGAAAGGAAAGATAGATTATGAAACTAAACTAGCTCAAAATATAAAAAATGATAGTAAAAGTTTTTACAAGTATATAAAAAGGAATAGAGTGGCTGGAGTGAATGTTGGACCCCTGGAAGATGAGAGGGGGGATTTAATAGTGGAAAACGAGGAAATGGCTGAGACTTTAAATAAGTTCTTTGTGTCGGTCTTCACGGTGGAAGACACAAATAGTTTGCTGAATATTAGAGATCGAGAGTTGGTGGGAGGGGAGGTCCTTAATACAATTACTGTTACTAGGGAGGTGGTGCTTGGTAGACTAATAGGACTGAAGGTAGACAAGTCCCCGGGCCCGGATGGAATGCATCCCAGGGTACTGAAAGAAATGGCTGAGGTAATAGCAGATGCATTAGTAGTAATTTATCAAAATTCGCTGGACTCAGGAGCAGGCTGAGGTTAATTTTGGGTTTAAAATCGGAGGTTTTTTTCAAAACTGGAAGTCAGGCCAGGAGAGGCCAGGGGAAGTTTTTGGAGGGTTTAAAAGTGCACCAAAGTATACAGCGGGCAGCATCGTAGTGGGCAGCAGAGTGAGTGGGAAGTTGAGTGAGCTGTCAGGGCTTTGGCTCACAGGGCTTGGACGAGCAGGGGTGAGTTTTTGTTTCCTTACATTCTTATTAACTTTTCACTGTCTTACTTGACATAAAGTGTCCAATATGAGTGTGAAACCAGTGTGCTGTTCCAGTGTAGGATGTGGGAGGTCCTGGAGGCATCTTGCCTCCCGGACATCCACATCTGTGAGGGGTGTGTCGAGCTGCGGTTCCTGAGGGACCGTGTTAGGGAGCTGGAACTACAGCTCGAGGATCTTAGGCTGATGAGGGAGAATGAGGAGGTGATAGACAAGAGCTATCATCAGGTGGTCACACCAGGGCCACGGGAGGAGGCCAAGTGGGTGACGGCCAGGAAGGGTAAGGCTAGGGTGGTTGAGAGCACCCCGGTGGATTTGCCCCTGCACAACAAGTACTCCTGCTTGAGTACTGCTGGGGGGGACAGCCCGCCTGGGGGAAGCAGCAGTGGCCGTGTCTCTGCAGTGGAGTCCAGCCCTGTAACTCAGAGGGCTAAGGAAAAGAGGAGGAAGGCAGTGTTAATCGGGGACTCGATGGTGAAGGGGACAGACAGGCGTTTCTGCGGAGGTAGGCGGGATTCTCGCATGGTGGTCTGCCTCCCTGGGGCCGGGATCCAGGATGTCGCTAGTCGCGTCCCGGAAATCCTGAGGTGGGAGGGAGAGGAGCCTGAGGTAGCGGTACATGTTGGTACCGCTGATGTGGGTAGGAAGGGAGAAGGGGTCGTGAAAAGGGAGTACAGGGAATTAGGGAGACAGCTGAGAAAGAGGAAAGCAAAGGTAGTAATCTCAGAATTACTGCCTGTGCCACGGGAAGGTGAGGGCAGGAATGGAGTGAGGTGGAGGATGAATGTGTGGCTGAGGGACTGGTGCAGGGGGCAGGGATTCAGGTTCCTGGACCATTGGGACCTCTTTAGGGGCAGGGGTGATCTGTATACAAAAAACGGGTGGAACTTGAACCACACGGGGACCAATATCCTGGCCGGTAGGTTGGCTAAGGCTACTGGGGAGAATTTAAACTAGATAGGTTGGGGGGAGGGGAGCTAGAAGAGTTGACTAGGATTAAGGAACTAATTGATGGGGGGGAGGATGCAGGGGAAAGGGGAATTACAAAATTAATGGTAGAGGAGAGGGTGCAAATGAATGAAGGCGGTAATTTAGATAAGGGAGTAGAGGGAGAGGGTGTTCGCGACTCATCAAAGCGGGTCCAGATAAAAGCTGGAATAAGGACACTTTGCCTGAATGCACGAAGCATTCGGAACAAGGTGAATGAGTTGATGGTGCAAATCAGCACAAGTGGGTACGATCTAGTGGCCATTACAGAAACGTGGCTGAAAGGTGACCAGGACTGGGAGATGAATATCCAGGGGTATCAGGCGTTTAGGAAGAATAGACAGGAAGGAAAAGGTGGTGGGGTCGCGCTATTAATAAGAGATAATATCAGGGTAGTACTGAGGGATGACATAGGCTCTGAGGAACAAAACGTGGAATCGTTATGGGTAGAGATGAGGAATAGTAGAGGGAGAAAGACACTAGTAGGTGTGGTATATAGGCCCCCAAATAATAATGTTGAGGTGGGGAGGGCTATAAACAAGCAGATAAGGGATGCGTGTAAAAACGGAACGGCAATAATCATGGGGGACTTCAACATGCACATTGACTGGCAGACTCAAGTCGGTAAGGGTGGAATGGAGGAAGAGTTCTTAGAATGCTGTCGGGATAGTTTCCTTGAACAGCATGTTACGGAACCGACGAGGGAACGAGCTATTTTGGATCTGGTATTGTGTAACGAGGTAGGTAGAATTAAGGATCTTATTGTGAAGGACCCTCTTGGGTCTAGTGACCACAATATGGTCGAATTTCTGATTCAGATGGAAGAGGAGAAAGTTTGGTCTCAAACCAGTGTCCTCTGTTTGAACAGAGGGAAATATGATAGGATGAGGGATGAATTGGCTAAGGTAGACTGGGAGAGCAGGCTGGCAGGTAGGATAGCTGAGGAACAGTGGAGGATTTTTAAGGAGATCCTTTTCAGTTCTCAGCAAAAATATATTCCAGCAAAAAACAAGGATTGTAAGAAAAGGGAGAACCAGCCGTGGATAACGAAGGAAATAAAGGAGAGTATTAAAATAAAAACAGCTGCGTACAGAGTGGCCAAAAATAGTGGAGAAACAAGTGATTGGGAAAAATTTAAGAAACAACAAAGAGAGACTAAGAAAGCGATAAAGAAAGGAAGGATAGACTATGAAGCTAGGCTAGCAATTAATATAAAAAATGATAGTAAAAGTTTTTATAAATATATAAAAAGGAATAGAGTGGCTAGAGTGAATGTTGGACCCTTGGAGGACGAGAGGGGGGAGTTAATAGTGGGAAATGAGGATATGGCTGAGTCTTTAAATAAGTTTTTTGTGTCGGTCTTCACGGTGGAGGACACAAATAGTATGCCAAATATTAACGATAGAGGGTTGGCAGCAGGAGAAATACTTAATACGATTAATGTTACCAGAGAGGCAGTGCTGGGTAGACTAATGGGACTGAAGGTGGACAAGTCCCCGGGTCCGGATGGAATGCATCCCAGGGTATTGAAAGAAATGTCAGAGGTAATAGTGGATGCGTTAATGATTATTTATCAAAACTCGTTGCATTCTGGGGTAGTGCCGGTTGATTGAAAAACGGCTAATGTTACGCCGCTGTTTAAAAAAGGAAGGAGACAAAAGGCGGGTAACTATAGGCCGGTCAGCTTAACGTCTGTAGTAGGGAAAATGCTGGAATCCATTATTAAAGAGGAGATAGCAGGGCATCTGGATAGAAATGGTTCGATCAATCAGACGCAGCATGGATTCATGAGGGGAAAGTCGTGCTTGACGAACATGTTGGATTTTTATGAAGATGTGACTAGGGCGGTTGATGGAGGAGAACCGGTGGATGCGGTGTTTTTGGATTTCCAAAAGGCGTTTGATAAGGTGCCCCATAAAAGGCTGCTGAAGAAGATTAGGGCACACGGAGTTGGGGGTAGTGTGTTAAAGTGGATTGGGGACTGGCTATCCGACAGGAAGCAAAGAGTCGGAATAAATGGGTGTTTTTCCGGTTGGAGGAAGGTAACTAGTGGCGTGCCGCAGGGATCGGTACTCGGGCCGCAACTGTTTACCATTTATATAGATGATCTGGAGGAGGGGACGGAGTGTAGGGTAACGAAGTTTGCAGACGACACAAAGATAAGTGGAAAAGTGAATCGTGTGGAGGACGGAGAAGATCTGCAGAGAGATTTGGACAGGCTGAGTGAGTGGGCGAGGATATGGCAAATGGAGTATAACGTTGATAAATGCGAGGTTATACACTTTGGAGGAAATAATAACAAATGGGATTACTATCTCAATGGAAACAAATTAAAACATGCTACCGTGCAAAGGGACCTGGGGGTCCTTGTGCATGAGACGCAAAAGCCCAGTCTGCAGGTACAACAGGTGATCAAGAAGGCAAATGGGATGTTGGCCTATATTGCGAGGGGGATAGAATATAAAAGCAGGGATGTCTTGATGCACCTGTACAGGGCATTGGTGAGGCCGCAGCTGGAATACTGTGTGCAGTATTGGTCCCCTTATATGAGGAAGGATATATTGGCATTGGAGGGAGTGCAGAGAAGGTTCACCAGGTTGATACCGGAGATGAGGGGTTTGGATTATGAGGAGAGGCTGAGGAGATTGGGTTTGTACTCGTTGGAGTTCAGAAGGATGAGGGGGGATCTTATGGAGACTTATAAGATAATGCGGGGGCTGGATAGGGTGGAGGCGGAGAGATTCTTTCCACTTAGTAAGGAAGTTAAAACTAGAGGACACAGCCTCAAAATAAAGGGGGGTCGGTTTAAGACAGAGTTGAGGAGGAACTTCTTCTCCCAGAGGGTGGTGAATCTCTGGAATTCTCTGCCCACTGAGGTGGTGGAGGCTACCTCGCTGAATATGTTTAAAGCGCGGATGGATGGATTCCTGATCGGTAAGGGAATTAAGGGTTATGGGGATCAGGCGGGTAAGTGGTACTGATCCACGTCAGATCAGCCATGATCTTATTGAATGGCGGGGCAGGCTCGAGGGGCTAGATGGCCTACTCCTGCTCCTATTTCTTATGTTCTTATGTTCTTATGCTCCGGTTTCCTCCCACAGTCCAAAGATGTGCGGGTTAGGTTGATTGGCCAGGTTAAAAATTGCCCCTTAGAGTCCTGAGATGCGTAGGTTAGCGGGATTAGCGGGTAAATATGTGGGGGTAGGGCCTAGGTGGGATTGTGGTCGGTGCAGACTCGATGGGCCGAATGGCCTCCTTCTGCACTGTCGGGTTTCTATGATTCTATGATTCTATGACTCTGGGGTAGTGCCGGCTGACTGGAAAACAGCTACTGTTACGCCGCTGTTTAAAAAAGGAAGTAGACAAAAGGCGGGTAACTACAGGCCGGTTAGCTTAACGTCCGTAGTTGGGAAGATGCTAGAGTCCATTATTAAAGAGGAAATAACAGAGCACCTGAATAAGAATGGTTCGATCAAGCAGACGCAGCATGGATTCATGAAGGGAAAGTCGTGTTTGACGAATCTACTGGACTTTTATGAAGATGTCACTAGTGCGGTTGACAGAGGGGAACCGGTGGATGTGGTGTTTTTAGATTTCCAGAAGGCGTTCGATAAGGTGCCTCACAAAAGGTTGCTGCAGAAGATTGGGGTACACGGAGTTAGGGGTATGGTGTTGCCGTGGATTGGGGATTGGCTATCTAACAGGAAGCAGAGAGTTGGGATAAATGGGTGCTTTTCTGGTTGGCAGTTGGTGACCAGTGGCGTGCCGCAGGGATCGGTGCTGGGGCCTCACTTGTTTACCATTTACATAGATGATCTGGAGGAGGGGACTGAATGTAGGGTATTCAAGTTTGCTGATGACACGAAGGTGAGTGGGAAAGCGAATTGCGTGGAGGACGCGGAAAGTCTGCAGAGAGATTTGGATAGGCTGAGCGAGTGGGCGAGGATCTGGCAGATGGAATATAACGTTAGCAAATGTGAGGTTATCCACTTTGGAAGAAATAATAGTAAATTGGAATATTATTTAAATGGAGAAAAATTACATCGTGCGACTGTGCAGAGGGACCTGGGGGTCCTTGTGCACGAATCGCAAAAACTCAGTCTGCAGGTGCAGCAGGTGATCAAGAAGGCGAATGGAATGTTGGCCTTTATCGCGAGGGGGATAGAATATAAAAGCAGGGAGGTCTTGCTGCAACTGTACAAGGCACTGGTGAGGCCGCAACTGGAGTACTGTGTGCAGTTTTGGTCCCCTTATTTGCGAAAGGATATATTGGCCTTGGAGGGAGTGCAGAGAAGGTTCACCAGGTTGATACCGGAGATGAGGGGTGTAGCTTATGAGGAGAGATTAAACAGATTGGGTCTGTACTCGTTGGAGTTTAGAAGGATGAGGGGGTGATCTTATAGAGACATATAGGATAATGGAGGGGCTGGATAGGGTAGAGGTGGAGAGATTCTGAAGTGAGGAATGATTTAAAGGATTTTGTCAGTAACAACTGCAGTGTAAATATAAGCCAACTGTGACACCAATAAATAAACTTTAAAAAATATTAGGGCTAATATAGCTCTTGAGGTGAAGGGATCAAAGGATATGGGAGGAAGGTGGGATCAGTAGAAATGGCAGAGGTGCTCAATGAGTACTTTGCCTCGGTTTTCACAGAGGAGAAGTACATGGGTGGATGTACTGCGGGCGTGCGATGGACTGAAAAGATTGAGTATGTGGACTTTAAGAAAGGTTGTGCTGGAATCTTTGAATGGCATCAAGATAGATAAGTCGCCGGGTCTGGATGGGATGTACCCCAGGTTTTTGTGGGAGGCAAGGGAAGAGATTGCAGAGCCTCTGGCGATGATCTTTGCGTCGTCGATGGAGACGGGAGAGGTGCCGGAGGATTGGAGGATTGTGGATGTGGTTCCTATTTTCAAGAAGGGGAATAGGGATAGCCCAGGAATTTACCGACCGGTGAGTCTAACCTCAGTGGTCGATAAACTGAAGGAGAAGATCCTGAGGGACAGGATATATGAGCGTTTAGAGAGGTTTAGTATGCTCAAGAATACTCAGCATGGCTTTGTCAAGGGCAGATCGTGCCTTACGAGCCTGGTGAAATTCTTCGAAAATGTGACTAAACACATTGACGAAGGGAAGGCGGTAGATGTGGTTCATATGGATTTTAGCAAGGTGTTCAATAAGGTCCCCCATGCAAGGCTTCTAGAAAAAGTGAGAGGGCATGGGATCCAAGGGGCTGCTGCCCGGTGGATCCAGAACTGGATGCCCAAAGGAAGCAGAGAGTGGGTATAGATGGGTCTTTTTCTAAATGGAGGTCGGTCACCAGTGGTGTGCCCCAGGGATCTGTTCTGGGACCCTTGCTGTTTGTCATTTTCATAAATGACCTGGATGAGGAAGCAGAGGGATGGGTTGGTAAGTTTGCCGACGACACGAAGGTTGGTGGGGTTGTGGATAGTCTGGAGGGATGTCAGAAGTTACAGAAGGACATAGATAGGATGCAAGACTGGGCGGACAAGTGGCAGATGGACTTCAATCCAGATAAATGCGTCATGGTCCATTTTGGTAGGTCAAATGGGATGAAGGAGTACAATATAAAGGGAAAGACTCTTAGTACTGTAGAGGATCAGAGGGACCTTGGGGTCCGGGTCCATGGGACTCTAAAATCGGCCCCGCAGGTGGAGGAGGTGGTTAAGAAGGCGTATGGTGTGCTGGCCTTTATCAATCGAGGGATTGAGTTTAGGAGTCCGGGGATAATGATGCAGCTATATAAGACCCTCGTCAGACCCCACTTGGAGTACTGCGCTCAGTTCTGGTCGCTACACTATAGGAAGGATGTGGAAAAGATTGAACGGGTGCAGAGGAGATTTACAAGGATGTTGCCTGGATTGAGTCAGATGCCTTATGAGGATAGGCTGAGGGAGCACGGTCTTTTCTCCTTGGAGAGACGAAGGATGAGAGGAGACCTAATAGAGGTCTATAAGCTGTTGAGAGGCATAGATCGGGTGGACTCTCAGAGGCTTTTTCCCAGGGTGGAAATGTCTGCTACGAGAGGACACAGGTTTAGGGTGCTGGGGGGTAGGTACAGGAGAGATGGAAAACTACAGTACAAAACAGGCCCTTCGGCCCCACAAGTTGTGAAGATGTTGGGGTAAGTTTTTCACACAGAGGGTGGTGGGTGAGTGGAATCAGCTGCCGTCAGTGGTGGTGGAGGCGAACTCAATAGGGTCTTTTAAGAGACTCCTGGATGAGTACATGGAGCGTAATAGGATGGAGGGTTATAGGTAAGTCTAGAAGGTAGGGATGTGTTCGGCACAACTTGTGGGCCGAAGGGCCTGTTTGTGCTGTAGTTTTTCTATGTTTCTATGTTTCTAGGCTATTGAGTTGGATGATCAGCCATGATCAAAGAACAGTTCAGCGCAGGAACAGGCCCTTTGGCCCTCCAAGCCTGCGCTGATCATAGTGAATGGTGGAGCAGGTTCGAAGGGCTAGATGGCCTACTGCTGCTATTTGCTATGTTTCTGAAAATGGAACTTACACATGGAGGCCATAGCTGAGGTATTAAATCAATATTTTGCATCTGCCTATACCAAGGAGGCAGCTGCTACCCAGAAGCCTCCTATGGAATCCGCCTCCACCACTGTCCCAGACAGCGCATTCCAAATCCCAACAACTCTCTGAGTGAAGATCAAAGAACAAAGAACAGTACAGCACAGGAAACAGGCCCTTCGGCCCTCCAAGCCTGTGCCGCTCCTTGGTCCAACTAGACCATTCGTTTGTATCCCTCCATTCCCAGGCTGCTCATGTGACTATCCAGGTAAGTCTTAAACGATGCCAGCGTGTCTGCCTCCACCACCCTACTTCCTAAAAAGAGGGCAGCGCATTCCAGGCCCCCACCACTCTCTGTGTAAAAAACGGTCCTCTGATATCTGAGTTATACCTCGCCCCTCTCACCTTGAGCCCGTGACCCCTCGTGATCGTCACCTCCGACCTGGGAAAAAGCTTCCCACTGTTCACCCTATCTATACCCTTCATAATTTTGTACACCTCTATTAGGTCTCCCCTCATTCTCCGTCTTTCCAGGGAGAACAAGCCCAGTTTACCCAATCTCTCCTCATAGCTCAGACCCTCCATACCAGGCAACATCCTGGTAAACCTTCTCTGCATCTTCTCTGCAGTTTCTTCTCATCTCATTCTGAACTTTCTTGCTGAGCATCTTGAAATTGTGACCCCCGAGTCACTGACAAACCAACTGGTGGAAACAGAATATTCTTCTTTATTTTTTAAAACTGTAAACTGCAAACGGGAAGTAGCCACCGGACATTGTGGGAAGGGTGTAGGTTTCTTTTCAGCGCGGGAGGGTTAAGAGCAGGCCGCACTACCCAGCGGGCAGCGTCGTTAGCGGCCAGCGGAGTGAGCAGGTAGCAGAGTGAGGGCTGAATGGGCTTAGTCGGAAACGGGCGAGGCAGGGTATGTTTAGTTCTTAGTTTTACCAGCGTATTTGAAGAAAGGGGAATTCTGAGTGAAAGTCCAGTTTGTTGTTCTCGGTGTCGGATGTGGGAGTTCCTGGAGTCAGCTAGCCTCCCGGACGTCCATATCTGCGCCGGTTGCATCGAACTGCAGCTCCTAAGGGACCGCGTTACGGTACTGGAGCTGCGGCTCGATGACCTTCGTCTGGTCAGGGAAAATGAGGAGCTGATAGATAGGAGTTACAGGCAGGTGGTCACACCGGGGCCACGGGAGGAAGACACGTGGGTCACAGTTAGGAAGGGGAAAGGTCGGGTACTAGAGAGTACCCCAGTGGCTGTGCCCCTTAACAATAAGTACTCCTGTTTAAGTGCTGTTGGGGGGAGCAGCCTACCTGGGGGAAGCAACAGTGGCCGTGCCTCCGGCGCAGAGTCCGGCCCGGCAGCTCAGAAGGGGAGGGAAAGGGAGGATGAGCAAACTGACCACAGCACCAGGGCACAGGGAGCCGTCCAAGTGGGGGGAGAAAAAGGAAATGTAGTAGAAATTGGGGATAGTACACTTTTCGATGCTGTTGTGGGGGGAAGACTTAGCAGGGGTAAGCCATGGTGTACAGGTCACTGGCTCAGAGTCTGTCCTTGTGGCTCAGAAGGGAAGGGGGGAGAGGAGTAGAGGATTAGTCATTGGGGACTCCATAGTTAAAGGGACGGATAGGAGATTCTGTGGGAACGAGAGAGACTCGCGGTTGGTGTATTGCCTCCCAGGAGCCAGAGTCCGCGATGTCTCGGATCGTGTTTTCGAAATCCTTAAGGGGGAGGGGGACCAGCCCCAAGTTGTGGTTCACATAGGCACTCAAGACATAGGTAGGAAAAGGGATGGGGATGTAAGGCAGAAATTCAGGGAGTTAGGGTGGAAGCTTAGGGCGAGAACAAACAAAGTTGTTATCTCTGGTTTGTTACCCGTGCCACGGGATAGTGAGGAGAGGAATAGGGAGAGAGAGCAGTTGACCACGTGGTCAGAGGGATGGTGCAGGAGGGAGGGTTTCAGATACCTGGACAATTGGGGCTCTTTCTGGGGTAGGTGGGACCTCTACAAACAGGATGGTCTGCACCTGAACCAGAGGGTTACCAATATCTTGGGGGGGAAATTTGCGAATGCTCTTCAGGAGGGTTTAAACTAATTCAGCAGGGGGGTGGGTACCTGAATTGTAGATCCAGTGTACAGGAGGTTGAGAGTAGTGAGGTCATGGATGAGGTTTCAGGGTCGCAGGAGTGGACTGGCAGGCAGGAAGGTAGTTTGAAGTGTGTATACTTCAACACCAGGAGCATCCGGAATAAGGTGGGTGAGTTTGCAGCATGGGTTGGTACCTGGGATTTTGATGTTGTGGCCATCTCGGAGATATGGATAGAGCAGGGACAGGAATGGTTGTTGCAGGTCCCAGGATTTAGATGTTTCAGTGAGTGCAAGGAAGGTGGTAAAAGAGGGGGAGGTATGGCATTGTTAGTCAAGGACAGTATTACGTTGGCAGAAAGGACATTTGATGAGGACTCGTCGACTGAGGTAGTTTGAGTTGAGGTTAGAAACAGGAAAGGAGAGGTCACCCTGTTGGGAGTTTATTATAGACCTCCGAAAAGTTCCAGAGATGCAGAGGAAAGGATTGCAAAGATGATTCTGGATAGGAGCAAAAGTAACAGGGTAGTTGTTCTGGGGGACTTTAACTTTACAAATATTGACTGGAAAAGCTATAGTTCGAGTACTTTAGAGGGGTCAGTTTTTGTCCAATGTGTGCAGGAAGGCTTCCTGACACAGTATGTAGATAGACCAACAAGAGGCGAGGCCACATTGGATTTGGTAGTGGGTAATGAACCAGGCCAGGTGTTAGATTTGGAGGAAGGTGAGCACTTTGGTGATAGTGACCACAATTCGATTACGTTTACCTTAGCAATGGAAAGGGATAAGTATATACTGAAGGGCAAGAGTTATAGCTGGGGGAAAGGAAATTATGATGCGATTAGGTGAGATTTAGGCATAGGTTGGAGAAGGAAACTGCAGGGGATGGGCACAATTGAAATGTGGAACTTGTTCAAGGAACAGCTACTACGCGCCCTTGATAAATATGTACCTGTCAGGCAGGGAGGAAGCAGACGTGTGAGGGAACCGAGGTTTACTAAGGAGGTTGAATCTCTTGTGAAGAGGAAGAAGGAGACTTATGTTAAGAGACATGAAGGCTCAGTTAGGGAGCTTGAGAGTTACAAGTTAGCCAGGAAGGACCTAAAGAAAGAGTTAAGAAGAGCCAGGAGGGGACATGAGAAATCTTTGGCAGGTAGGACCAAGGAAAACCCTAAAGCTTTCTATAGGTATGTCAGGAGTAAAAGAATGATGAGGGTAAGATTAGGACCAGTCAAAGACAGTAGTGGGAAGTTGTGCGTGGAGTCTGAAGAGATAGGAGAGGCACTAAATGAATATTTTTCATCGGTATTCACACAGGAGAGGGACAATGTTGTCGAGGGGAGTACTGAGATGCAGTCTGTTGGACTGGTCAGAATTGAGGTTTATAAGGAGGAGGTGTTAGCAGTTCTGGAAAGGGTAAAATTAGATAAGTCTCCTGGGCCGGATGGGATTTATCCTAGGATTCTCTGGGAGGCTGGAGAGGAGATTGCAGAGCCTTCGGCTTTGATCTTTGTGTCGTCATTGTCTACAGGAACAGTGCCAGAAGACTGGAGGATCGCAAATGTTGTCCCCTTGTTCAAGAAGGGGAGTAGGGACAACCCTGGTAATTATAGACTGGTGAGCCTTACTTCTGTTGTGGGCAAAGTTTTGGAAAGGATTATAAGAGTTCGCATTTATAATCATCTAGAAAGGAATAATTTGATTAGGGATAGTCAGCACAGTTTTGTGAAGGGTAGGTCATGCCTCACAAACCTTATTGAGTTCTTTGAGAAGGTGACCAAAGAGATGGATGAGGGTAAAGCAGTTGATGTGGTGTATATAGATTTCAGCAAAGCGTTTGATAAGGTCCCCTATGGTAAGCTATTGCAGAAAATACGGACACATGGGATTGAGGATGATTTTGTGGTTTCGATCAGGAATTGGCGAGCTGTGAGAAAACAGAGGGTGGTAGTTGATGGGAAATGTTCATCCTGGAGTTCAGTTACTAGTGGTGTACCGCAAGGATCTGTTTTGGGGCCACTGCTGTTTGTCATTTTTATAAATGACCTGGATGAGGGCGTGGAAGGATGGATTAGTAAATTTGCGGATGACACTAAAGTCGGTGGAGTTGTAGACAGTGCGGAGGGAAGTGGCAGGTTACAGAGGGACGTAGATAAGCTGCAGAGCTGGGCTGAGAGGTGGCAAATGGAGTTTAATGCGGAAAAGTGTGAGGTGATTCACTTTGGAAGGAGTAACAGGAATACAGAGTACTGGGCTAATGGTGAGATACTTGGTAGTGTGGATGAACAGAGGGATCTGGGTGTCCATGTGCATAGATCCCTGAAAGTTGGCACCCAGGTTGATAGGGTTGTTAAGAAGGCGTACGGTGTGTTAGCTTTTATTGGTAGAGGGATTGAGTTTCGGAGCCATGAGGTCATGCTGCAACTGTACAAAACTCTGGTGCGGCCGCACTTGGAGTATTGCGTACAGTTCTGGTCGCCGTATTAGAGGAAGGGTGTGGAAGCGTTGGAAAGGGTGCAGAGGAGATTTACCAGGATGTTGCCTGGTATGGTGGGAAGATCATATGAGGAAAGGCTGAGGGACTTGAGGTTGTTTTCGTTAGAGAGAAGAAGGTTAAGAGGTGACTTAATAGAGGCATACAAGATGATCAGAGGATTAGATAGGGTGGATAGTGAGAGCCTTTTTCCTCGGATGGTGATGGCTGGCACGAGGGGACATAGCTTTAAATTGAGGGGTGAGAGATATAGGACAGATGTTAGAGGTAGGTTCTTTACTCAGAGAGTAGTAAGGGCGTGGAATGCCCTGCCTGCAGCAGTCGTGGACTCGTCAACATTAAGAGCATTCAAATGGTTATTGGATAAACATATGGATGATATTGGAATAGTGTAGATTAGAGGGGCTTTAGATTGGTTTCACTGGTCGGCGCAACATCGAGGGCCAAAGGGCCTGTACTGCGCTGTAATGTTCTATGTTCTATGGTATCATTCCTGTGAATCTCCTTTGCACTCTCTCCAGGGCTTTAACGTTCGTCCTGAAATAAGGTGCCCAGAACTGAGCACAACACTCCAAATGTGGTCTGACCAATGATTTGAAGAGGTGTAGCATCACTTCTTTGCTTTTATATTCTATTCCTCTATTTATAAACCCAAGGATTCTATCAGCCTTCTTAACAACTGTGCTAACTTGCTGGGCCACCTTCAGAGAATGATGCTCTTGAACCCCGAGGTCCCTCTGCACACTCCCCTTAAGTTGTACCACTGAGCCTCAATTTCTTCTACCAAAATGCATTCCCTCCCATTTCGCTGCATTGAAATTCCATCTGCCACTTGGCCAACTTGTCAATGTCTCTCTGAAATTGCTCAGTGTCATCCTCACAATTCACTATTCTCCTGAGCTTAGTACCATCTGCAAATTTAGAGATTTTGCCCTCAAAACCCATCTCTAAATTGTTTATATAAATCAGAAAAAGCAAGGGTCCAACACTGATCCCTGGGGAACAGCACTTTCAACTTGTCTCCAGTCTGAGAAACTGGCCGGGATTCTCCCGAAAAAATTATATGTCATCAATTTGCCCGAAAATGGGAGTAACTCCTGCTGGTTTTTTTCGAATGATTTTCAGATTGAATCTCCCATATTCTGTGCACGACAGAGTGCCCTCGCGGGATTCACTCTGAAAAATCCTGCTGGAGTGGCAGCTTAGAGCTGAGTGAGCCACTGCGCACGCGCCGATCTGTCGGCACCGAGATCGGAGCATGCGCAGTGGCTCCTGGGCAGCCCTGCAGCCCCGCATCGCTGCCTTTCTGACTCACCCCCATCCCCCGATTACTGGACTCCAGGACCTCTCCTAGCCATCCCCGATCTCCCCGAAGCCTGGTGGGCGGGCATTGCTAGTTTGTCCCTTGGGCAATGCCAGGTTGTGGAGATGTTAGCGTTGGACTGGGGTGGGCACAGTAGGAAGTCTCACAGCACCAGGTTAAAGTCCAACAGGTTTATTTGGGAGCACAAGCCACAAGCTTTCGGAGCGCTGCCCCTTCATCAGGTGAGTGGGAGTTCTGTTCACAAACAGGGCATATAAAGACACAAACTCAATTTACAAAATAATGGTTGGAATGTGAGTCTTTACAGGTGATCAAGTCTTAACGGTACAGACAATGTGAGTGGAGAGAGCGTTAAGCACAGGTTAAAGAGATGTGTATTGTCTCCAACCAGGACAGTTCGTGAGATTTTGCAAGCCCAGGCAAGTCGTGGGAGTTACAGATAGTGTGAAAGGAACCCAAGATCCCGGTTGAGGCCATCCACATGTGTGCGGAACTTGACTATCAGTCTCTGCTCAGCGACTCTGCGTTGTGTGTCATGAAGGCCGCCTTGGAGAACGCTTACCCGAAGATCAGAGGCCGAATGCCCATGACCGCTGAAGTGTTCCCCAAAAGGAAGAGAACACTCTTGCCTGGTGATTGTCGAGCGGTATTCATTCATCCGTTGTCGCAGCGTCTGCATGGTCTCCCCAATGTACCATTCTTCAAGACATTCTTTCCTGCGGCGTATCAGGTAGACAACGTTGGCCGAGCTGCAAGAGTATGTACCGTGTACCTGGTGGATGGTGTTCTCACATGTGATGATGGCATCCGTGTCGATGATCCGCACGTTTTGCAGAGGTTGCTGTGGCAGGGTTGTGTGGTGTTGTGGTCACTGTTCTCCTGAAGGCTGGGTAGTTTTGCTGCAGACAATGGTCTGTTTGAGGTTGTGCGGTTGTTTGAAGGCAAGAAGTGGGGGTGTGGGGATGGCCTTGGTGAGATGTTCGTCTTCATCGATGACATGTTGAAGGCTCCGGAGAAGATGTCGTAGCTTCTCTGCAACCTGGAAACCAAGATAGAGTCCATATTCTCAACTTGTGCTCAGGACGCAGACCAGCTGCGAAACTCTGCCAAGCAGACGAGACAAAGGAACTATGCCACCTACATGTATACCAAGAACAGGAAACTTGGGAAACGCGGCATCACCACCATCAGCGACCAAGCCTCCCCTGGTACCACAGTAGAAAACAGTACCACTGCAGGGAAGGCCATTGTCAACTTGTCGGACTACACACTTCAACCAGATGAAATCGAAGTTCTCAACCAAGGGCTCAATTTCTGCCCCGCCACCAAAATAGACCCCATCAGTCTCGCAGCGGACACAGAGGAATTCATCAGGCGAATAAGGCTGCGGGAGTTCTTCCACAAACCCCAAGAGGCCAACAGCGAACACAATGAGACAGCCAATGAACCAGAACAGCCAACAGAGAGATCCGCGGTGCAACAACCGAAGAGGAAAGAGTCGAATTGGGCTCTTCCGGAAGGCCGCTGCCTCGACTCGACATGTATGCCCAAGCTGTCAGAAGGTGTCACCAGATTCATCAGCTGCACTCACAAGACAGCCCCAAACATCACCCAAGCACAACGCAACGCCATCCGCGCTCTCAAGACCAACCGCAACATTGTCATCAAGCCAGCAGACAAAGGAGGGGCCATCGTCAGGCTGAACAGAATGGATTACTGCAAAGAAGTGTACTGACAACAGAACAACGACAACAGAACAACGAGGAACATGACAGACAGTTACCCGCAGATCCGACCAAAGAACACACCCGTCAACTCAACAGACTGATCAAGACCTTTGATCCGGACCTTCAGAGCACCCTTTACGCTCTCATCCCACGTATTCCCCGCGTTAGAGATCTCTACTGCCTCCCGAAGATACACAAGGCCAACACACCCGGCCGTCCCATCGTATTGGGCAATGGGATCCTGTGCGAGAACCTCTCCGTCTACATCGAGGGCATCCTGAAACCCATTGTACAAAGAACCCCCAGCTTTTGTCGCGACACTACGGACTTCCTACAGAAACTCAGCACACATGGAGCAGTTGAACCAGGAGCACTCCTCGTCACAATGGATGTCTCGGCACTCTACATCAGCATCCCCTCTGACGATGCATTGCTGCAATTGCCTCAGTACTCAACGCCGACAACTGCTAATCTCCAGATGCAATTTTACAACTCATCTGCTTCATCCTGGACCACAATGTCTTCACCTTCAACAACCAGTTCTTCATCCAGACACACGGAAGAGCCATGGGGACCAAATTCGCACCTCAATATGCCAACATCTTCATGATAAGAAGTTTAACAACACCAGGTTAAAGTCCAACAGGTTTATTTGGTAGCAAAAGCCACACACATTTGCTACCAAATAAACCTGTTGGACTTTAACCTGGTGTTGTTAAACTTCTTACTGTGTTTACCCCAGTCCAACGCCGGCATCTCCACATCATAACATCTTCATGCACAGGTTCCAACAAGACCTCTTCACCGCACAGGACTTTCAACCGATGCTATACACGAGATACATCGATGACATTTTCTTCCTTTGGACTCATGGTGAACAATCACTGAAACAACTATATGATGACATCTACAAGTTCCATCCCACCATCAGACTCACCATGGACTACTCTCCGGAATCGGTTGCATTCTTGGACACACGCATCTCCATCAAGGACGGTCACCTCAGCACTTCACTGTACCGCAAGCCCAAGGGTAACCTCCACTTCTCCAGCTTCTACCCTAAACACGTTAAAGAAGCCATCCCCTCCAGACAAGCTCTCCATATACACAGGATCTGCTCAGATGAGGAGGATTGCAACAGATGCCTCCAGACACTGAAAGATGCCCTCATAAGAACAGGATATGGCGCTCGACTCATCGATCGACAGTTCCGACGCGCCACAGCGAAAAACCGCACCAACCTCCTCAGAAGACAAACACGGGAAACGGCGGACAGAGTACCCTTCATCGTCCAGTACTTCCCCGGAGCGGAGAAGCTACGACATCTTCTTCAGAGCCTTCAACATGTCATCGATGAAGATGAACACCTCGCCAAGGCCATCCCCACACCCCCACTTCTTGCCTTCAAACAACCGCACAACTTCAAACAGACCATTGTCTGCAGCAAACTACCCAGCCTTCAGGAGAACAGTGACCACGACACCACATAACCCTGCCACAGCAAATTCTGCAAGACATGACGGATCATCAACATGGATGCCGTCACCTCACATGAGAACACCATCCACCAGGTACACGGTACATTCACTTGCAACTCGGCCAACGTTGTCTACCTGATAAGCTGCAGGAAAGGATGTCCCGAGGCATGGTACATTGGGGAGACCATGCAGACGCTACGACAACGGATGAATGAACACCACTCGACAATCACCAGGCAAGAGTGTTCTCTTCCTGTTGGGGAACACTTCAGCGGTCACGGGCATTCGGCCTCTGATCTTCGGATAAGCGTTCTCCAAGGCAGCCTTCGCGACACACGACAGCGCAGAGTCACTGAGCAGAGACTGATAGCCAGGTTCCACACACATAAGGACGGCCTCAACCAGGTTCTTGGGTTCATGTCACACTATCTCTAACCCCCACAACTTGTCTGGGCTTGCAAAATCTCACTAACTGTCCTGGCTGGAGACAATACACACCTCTTTAACCTGTGCTTAACCCTCTCTCCACTCACATTGTCTGTACCTTTAAGACTTGATCACCTGTAAAGACTCGCATTCCAACCATTATTTTGTAAATTGAGTTTGTGTCTCTGTATGCCCTGTTTGTGAACAGAACTCCCACTTACCTGACGAAGGAGTAGCGCTCCGAAAGCTAGTGGCTTTTGCTACCAAATAAACCTGTTGGATGTTAACCTGGTGTTGTGAGACTTCTTACAGTGCCAGATGGCCAGACTAGACTTACCCCTGACTTCCTGGGGGAGCCTCCAGCAGGGTCGGGCTGCCTGTTCCCTGTTCGTGGGGAGCTTTTGTCAATCTCGCTGGACTGAACCACTCCTGGTGGGGTGGGAGGAGCCACTTCAGTCCTGGGCCCGCTAATCGGGTGGAAATTGGAATTTAAATATTGAAATCAGCTCAGCGCCGAATTCTAGCGCACAGGTGATTACTCGAAAAAACTTGGAGCCGGAGACGCGTGGAGGCTGAGGTGCCCAGCGGGGAGCCCGTGAAGCGGCCCCACTGATGTCTCCCGGCCTGTTGCGCTGCTCTGCAGTGGGCTGGGAGAATCAGCCTCTATTATATGTTTGTATGTTCATGTGACATTGGTATTCTCATGATTGTCCTGATAAGTGCAAGGTGAAATTTCTCTGTTCAGCAATACTCAAGTTCCGTACAAGGAAATTACTTTGGCTAATAAATAATTACAACAAAAATAAATTCCACAATGCACAAAACCCAGCAAGGAATGTTTTCCACACCATGGCTAATGAAAGCAATCAAGGGCTACACTAGCTTAGCTGCAAAGGCATTAAAAAAGCTTCCAAGAAACGGTAACCCTGAGAATTTGGGGCATTTTAAAATTCTGTAAAAGAAAATCAAGAAAAAAATGAAGGAAGAAAATATGAGGGAAAACGAGCGGAAAAGTTTAAAAATAGATTGTTAAAAGCTTCTCCAGGTCTATAAAAAGAAAAAGATTAGCAAGCACAGTCAGGAGCTGTTCTGCAGTCCTCTGGCACCTCCCCCGTTGTCAGAGAGGAATTAAAAATGTAGGTTTTGAAGATTGGAAGAAGAACCTTCAACATCCCAGGGAACAATCTGTTTGGCCCTGCCCGCTTACCTTAACTTTCAAGGATTCCAACTTCTCAAAGAACAAAGAACAATACAGCACAGGAACAGGCTCCTCGGCCCTCCAAGCCCGTGCCACTCCCTGGTCCAAACTAGACCATTATTTTGTATCCCTCCATTCCCACTCCGTTCATGTGGCTATCTAGATAAGTCTTAAACGTTCCCAGTGTGTCCGCCTCCACCACCTTGCCCGGCAGCGCATTCCAGGCCCCCACCACCCTCTGTGTAAAATACGTCCTTCTGATATCCGTGTTAAACCTCCCCCGCCTCACCTTGAACCTATGACCCCTCGTGAACGTCACCACCAACCTGAGAAAAAGCTTCCCACCGTTAACCCTATCTATGCCTTTCATAATTTTATACACCTCTATTAAGTCTCCCCTCATCCTCCGTCTTTCCAGGGAGAACAACCCCAGTTTCCCCAATCTCTCCTCATAACTAAGCCCCTCCATACCAGGCAACATCCTGGTAAACCTCCTCTGTACTCTCTCCAAAGCCTCCACGTCCTTCTGGTAGTGTGGCGACCAGAACTGGACGCAGTATTCCAAATGCGGCCGAACCAACGTTCTATACATCTGCAACATCAGACCCCAACTTTTATACTCTATGCCCCGTCCTATAAAGGCAAGCATGCCATATGCCTTCTTCACCACCTTCTCTCGTTCTGATTATTTCATCCAATATTTGACACTGCTCATCTTTATCTGAATCATCCCTTTCCTTTGTGAATTCAGAGACAAAAGATTCATTGAAAACTCTTCCCATATCCTCTGCATATTCACACAAGTTTCCTTCTTCAACTCTGATAGGTCCCACTTTATTCTTAACTAGCCTTTGACAAGGTACCGCATGGTAGGTTGTTGCATAAGGTTAAATCTCACAGGATCCAGGGTGAGGTAGCCAAATGGATACAAAATAGAGGTATATAAGATATACATATATAAATAGAGGTATATGAGATATAGAGATCTAATAGAGGTGTATAAGATGTTGAGAGGCATAGATCGGGTGGACTCTCAGAGGCTTTTTCCCAGGGTGGAAATGGCTGCTACGAGAGGACACAGGTTTAAGGTGCTGGGGGGTAGGTACAGGGGAAATGTGAGGGGGAAGTTTTTCACACAGTGGGTGGTGGGCGAGTGGAATCGGCTGCCGTCAGTGGTGGTGGAGGCAAACTCAATAGGGTATTTTAAGAGACTCCTGGATGAGTACATGGGACTTAATAGGATGGAGGGTTATAGGTAGGCCTAAAAGGTCGGGATATGTTCGGCACAACTTGTGGGGCCGAAGGGCCTGTTTTGTGCTGTAGTTTTCTATGTTTCTATGTAAAATTGGCTGGATGACAGAAGCCAGAGGGTGGTTGTAGAGGGTTGTTTTTCAAACTGGAGCCCTGTGACCAGCGGTATGCCTCAGAGATCAGTGCTGGGTCCACTGTTATTTGTCATTTATATTAATGATTTGGATGAGAATATAGGAGGCATGGTTAGTAAGTTTGCAGATGACACCACGATTGGTGGCATAGTGGACAGTGAAGAAGGTTATCTCGGATTGAAACGGGATCTTGATCAATTGGGCCAGTGGGTTGACAAATGGCAGATGGAGTTTAATTTAGATAAATGTGACGTGATGCATTTTGGTAGATTGAACCAGGGCAGTACATGCTCAGTTAATGGCAGGGCATTGGGGAGAGTTACAGAACAAAGAGATCTAGAGGTACAGGTTCATAGCTCCTTGAAAGTGGAGTCACAGGTGGACAGAGTAGTGAAAAAGGCATTCAGCATGCTTGGTTTCATTGGTCAGAACATTGAATACAGGAGTTGGGACATCTTGTTGAAGTTGTACAAGACACTGGTAAGGCCACACTTTGAATACTGTGTGCAGTTCTGGCTCACCCTATTATAGAAAGGATATTGTTAAACTAGAAAGAGTGCAGAAAAGATTTCATAGGATGCTTCCGGGATTTAATCGTTTGAGTTATGAGGAGAGGCTGGATAGACTTCGGACTTTTTCCTCTGGAGCGTAGAAGGCTGAGGGGTGATTTTACAGAGGTCTATAAAATAATGAGGGGCACAGATCAGCGAGATAGTCAATATCTTTTCCCAAAGGTAGGGGAGTTTAAAACTAGAGGGCCTAGGTTTAAGGTGAGAGGGGAGAGACACAAAAGTGTCCAGAACATAGAACATAGAACAGTACAGCACAGAACAGGCCCTTCGGCCCACGATGTTGTGCCGAGCTTTATCTGAAACCAAGATCAAGCTATTCCACTCCCTATCATCCTGGTGTGCTCCATGTGCCTATCCAATAACCGCTTAAATATTCCTAAAGTGTCTGACTCCACTATCACTGCAGGCAGTCCATTCCACACCCCAACCACTCTCTGCGTAAAGAACCTACCTCTGATATCCTTCCTGTATCTCCCACCACGAACCCTATAGTTATGCCCCCTTGTAATAGCTCCATCCACCCGAGGAAATAGTCTTTGAGTCCAGAGGGGCAATTTTTTCACACAGAGGGTGGTGAGTGTCTGGAACAAGCTGCCAGAGGTAGTAGTAGAGGCGAGTACAATTTTATCTTTTAAAAAGCATTTAGACAATTACATGGGTACGATGGGTATGGAGGGATATGGGCCAAATGTGGGCAATTGGGATTAGTTTAGGGGTTTTAAAAGAAAAAGGGCGGCATGGACAAGTTGGGCCGAAGGGCCTGTTTCCATGCTGTAAACCTCTATGACTCTATCCTTTTGCTCTTTATTTTTGGGTTGTTTTTAATCTTGTTTGCTAATATTTTTTCATGCCCTCTCTTTGATTTCCTTATTTCTTCTTTTACTTGACCCAGGTACTTTCTCCACCTTGAGGCTATCTGCAGTTTTGAGTATCTTGTGAATATCATAAGCTTTCTTTTTCTGTTTCTCCTTCATCCCTGTGGGCCACAAAATTAAAATTGGTCTTGTTCACTAACCGTGATCATAGAAATCATAGAATAGAAATCATAGAAACCCTACAGTGCAGAAGGAGGCCATTCGGCCCATCGAGTCTGCACCGACCACAATCCCACCCAAGCCCTACCCCCACATATTTATCCCGCTAATCCCTCTAACCTACACATCCCAGGACTCTAAGGGGCAATTTTTCACCTGGCCAATCAACCTAACCCGCACATCTTTGGACTGTGGGAGGAAACCGGAGCACCCGGAGGAAACCCACGCAGACACGAGGAGAATGTGCAAACTCCACACAGACAGTGACCCAAGCCGGGAATCGAACCCGGGATCCCGTGTATAAGATTAAAAACATGCTGAATATTTCATAATGAGATGTAGAAAATAATTAATTATTGCTATGTTAATAGAACCATCATCACCTTCAAATGGTAAAAACAAACTAAATATTTAGACTCTATCGCTGATTTACACTTTGGAAGAAGTTTAACAACACCAGGTTAAAGTCCAACAGGTTTATTTGGTAGCAAAAGCCACACAAGCTTTCAGAGCTCCAAGCCCCTTCTTCAGGTGAGTGGGAATTCTGTTCACAAACAGGGCATATAAAGACACAGACTCAATTTACATGAATAATGGTTGGAATGCGAATACTTACAGCTAATCAAGTCTTTAAGATACAAACAACGTGAGTGGAGAGAGCATCAAGACAGGCTAAAAAGATGTGTATTGTCTCCAGACAAGACAGCCAATGAAACTCTGCAGGTCCAGGCAAGCTGTGGGGGTTACAAATAGTGTGACATGAACCCAATATCCCGGTTGAGGCCGTCCTCGTGTGTGCGGAACTTGGCTATCAGTTTCTGCTCAGCGACTCTGCGCTGTCGTGTGTCGTGAAGGCCGCCTTGGAGAACGCTTACCCAAATATCAGAGGCCGAATGCCCGTGACCGCTGAAGTGCTCCCCAACAGGAAGAGAACAGTCTTGCCTGTTGGGGAGCACTTCAGCGGTCACGGGCATTCGGCCTCTGATTAGCTGTAAGTATTCGCATTCCAACCATTATTCTGTAAATTGAGTTTGTGTCTTTATATGCCCTGTTTGTGAACAGAATTCCCACTCACCTGAAGAAGGGGCTTGGGGCTCCGAAAGCTTGTGTGGCTTTTGCTACCAAATAAACCTGTTGGACTTTAACCTGGTGTTGTTAAACTTCTTACTGTGTTTACCCCAGTCCAACGCCGGCATCTCCACATCATTTACACTTTGGATACAGAGGGAGTGAACGCATGGCTCTCACTTGGATTTGATTTATTGTCACATGTATCAGTATGCAGTGAAAAGTATTGTTTCCTGTGCGCTATACAGACAAAGCATACCGTTCAGAGAGAAGGGAACGAGAGAGTGCAGAATGTAGTGTTACAGTCATAGCTGGGTGTAGAGAAAGATCAACTTAATGCAAAGTAAGTCCAGTCAAAAGTCTGATGGCAGCAGGGAAGAAGTTGCTCTTGAGTCGGTTGGTATGTGACTCAGACGCATTCTCAACAGTCAATGTTGTGAGTTATCTTTATTTATTAGTGTCATAAGTAGGCTTACATTAACACTCCAATGGAGTTACTGTGAAAATCCCCTGGTCACCACATTCTGGCGCCTGTTCGGGTACACTGAGGGAGAATTTAGCACGGCCAATGCACCTAACCACGTCTTTCGGACTGTGGGAGGAAACTGGAGCACCCGGAGAAAACCCACGCAGACACGGGGAGAACATGCAAACTCCACCTGGTCTCGAGGGTATTGGCTATGAGGAGAAGTTGAATAAACTAGGATTGTTTTCACTGGAAAGACGGAGGCTGAGGGGAGACCGGATAGAGGTCTACAAAATGATGAGAGGCATAGACAGGATGGATAGTCAGAGGCTTTTTCCCAGGGTGGAAGTGTCAATTACAAGGGGGCACAGGTTCAAGGTGAGAGGGGGAAAGTTTAAGGGAGATGTGCGGGGGAAGTTTTTCATGCAGAGAGTGGTGGGTGCCTGGAACGCGCTGCCAGTGGAGGTGGTGGAAGCAGGCACATTAGCAACATTTAAGGTGTATCTTGATAGACACATGAACAGGAGGCGAACAGAGGGATAGAAACCGTGCATCGGCACAGGCTTGGTGGGCCGAAGGGCCTGTTCCTGTGCTGTACCGTTCTTTGTTCTTAATAGGGGCATGGGGTACAAGAGCAAGGAGGTTATGTTGAATTTATATTCGGCAGTAGTTTGCTGCAGCTGGTCCATTGTGTCCTGTTCTGAGGGTCGCTCTTCAGGAAAGAAGGCAATGGAGGGATTGCAGAAAATCATGATTCTAAGTACCAGGGATGAGAAACTTCCATTATGAGGACAGATTGGAGAGGTTGGGACTGTTCCCCTTGGAGAGAAGAAGACTCAGAGGAGATTTGATAGAAATGTTCAAAATCATGAGGGGTCTGAACAGAGTGGGTCGGGAGAAACTGTTCCTGTTCGTAAAAGGATCTAGAACTAGAGGGTATAGATTTAAAGTGATTTGCAAAAGAAACAAAAGCAATATTAGGAAAACTTTTCTCACGCAGTGAATGGTTAAGGTCTGGAATGCTCTGCCTGAGAGTGAGGTGGAGGCAAGTTCAATTGAAGCATTCAAAAGGAATTAGACTGTTATCTGAAAAAGGAAGAATGTACAGGGTTATGGGGAGAAGACCGAAAATAGCACTGAGTAAATTGCTCATGAGGTGAGCTGGTTCAGTCACGAAGGGTCGAATGGCCTCCTCTGTACAGTAATAATTCTGTGACCCTGTGAAGTCATGTATCAGCTACACGATACTCAGTTTTAGACCACAGTTGGAATTACTGAGTATCTCTGGGTATCATGACTCAGGGAGGATACATTGGCCTTGGAAAGAGTGGAGTGTGGACTCCCAATTATGAGGCAAGATTACACAAATTAGGATCAAATTCCCTGGAATTTTGCTTGAGGAGTGATTTAATCAGTTTTCAAGATATTGAGGAGAACAGATGGGGTTGATAGAGTGAAACTATTTCCACTGGTTGAGAAGTCCAGGAAAAGGGGCAGAGTCCAAAAATTAGATACAGACCTTTCAGGAGTGAAATTCGGAAACATTTCTACACAAAAGATGGTAGAAGTTTGGAACTCTTCCTCAAATGCTCAACTAATTATTAATTTTAAATCTGAGATTGATAGATTTTATTAATCTAAGGAATTAAGAATATGGGACAAAGCAAAGCCTATTAGACAATAAGAGATGGGAGCAGGAGGGAACTGTGTGGTCCCTCACGTCAACTGCGCTATTCAATACATCCATTTGAACTCTGTTTTCCTGTCAACTCCCATATCCTTCTGATTCCATTAATAAACAAAAATCTCTCTATCACAGCCTTAAATACATTCAATGATGGAGCATCCACAACTTCGGTTTGGAGAATTCCGAAGATTCACCATTTGAATGAAGAAGTTTCTCTTCAACTCAGTCCTAAATAATTGAGCATTTATCCTTCTTGATTTGATTTATTTTATTATTGTCACATGTATTAACATACAGTGAAAAGTATTGTTTCTTGCACGCTATACAGACAAAGCATACCGTTCATAGAGAAGGAAAGGAGAGAGTGCAGAATGTAGTGTTACAGTCATAGCTAGGGTGTAGAGAAAGATCAACTTCAGGCTAAGTAGGTCCATTCAAAGGTCTGATGGCAGCAGGGAAGAAGCTGTTCTTGAGTCAGTTGGTATGTGACCTCAGACTTTTGTATCTTTTTCCCGAAGGAAGAGGGTGGAAGAGAGAATGTCGGGGTGCATGGGATCCTTAATTATGCTGGTTGCTTTGCCAAGGCAGCGGGAAGTGTAGACAGAGTCAATGGATGGGAGGCCGGTTTGCGTGATGGATTGGACTACATTCACAACCTTTTGTAGTTTCTTGGGGTCTTGGGCAGAGCAAGAGCCATACCAAGCTGTGATACAACCAGAAAGGATGCTTTCTATGGTGCATCTGTAAAAGTTGTTGAGAGTCGTAGCTGACATGCCAAACTTCCTTAGTCTTCTGAGAAAGTAGAGGCATTGGTGGGCTTTCTTAACTACAGTGCCGGCATGGGGGGACCAAAACAGGTTGTTGGTGATCTGGACACCTTAAAAACTTGAAGATCTCAACCTTTTCTACTTCGTCCCTGTTGATGCAGATGGGGCATGTTCTCCTTTATGCCTCCTGAAGTTGATAACAATCTCCTTTGTTTTGTTGACATTGAGGGAGAGATTATTGTTGCCGCACCAGTTTACCAGATTCTCTATCTCATTCCTGTACTCTGTCTCGCCATTGTTTGAGATCTGACCCACTACGGTGGTGTCGTCAGCAAACTTAAAAATCGAGTTGGAGGGGAATTTGGCCGCACAGTTATAGGTGCATAAGGAGTATAGTAGGGGGCTGAGAACACAGCCTTGTGGGGCACCGGTGTTGAGGATGATCGTGGAGGAGGTGTTGTTGCCTATTCTTACTGATTGTGGTCTCTGGGTTAGGAAGTTCAGGATCCAATCTTAGAGGGAGGAGCTGAGGCCCAGGCCACGAAGTTTGGAGATGAGTTTCATAGGAATAATGGTTTTGAAGACTGAGCTATAGTCAAAGACATAGGTGTCTTTGTTATCTCGGTGTTCCAGGGTTGAGTGCAGGGCCAGAAAGATGGCATCTGTTGTGGACCTGTTGCGACAGTGAATTGTAGTGGATCCAGGCAGTCTGAGAGGCTGGAATTGATTCATGCCATGACTAGCCTTTCGAAGCACTTCATAATGATGGATGTCAGAGCCACTGGATGATAGTCATTAAGGCACGCTGCCTGGCTTTTCTTTGGTACCAGGATGATGGTCGTCTTCTTCAAGCAGATAGGGACCTCAGATTGTTGTAAAGAGAGGTTGAAGATGTCTGCAAATACCCCCGCCAGCTGACCCGGACAGGATCTGAGTGATTGTCCGGGTACCCCCATCCGGGCCAGTCACTTTCCGTGGGTTGACCTTCAAGAAAGCCTAAGACTGTGTCCCTATATTCTAGACTTCACAGCGAAGGGAAAGAACCTCTCAAACTGTCAAGCCCTTTCAAAATCTTCAGTCTTTCAATGAGATCAACTCTTATTCTTCTAAACTCCTTAGAGTACAGCACAATTTACTCAGCCTTTTATTAGAAGCCAACTTCTCACCTCCAGGAACCAAGCTAGTGAACCATTGCTGTATTGCCTCCAATGCAAGTATATCCTTAATTAAATATGGAGATGAATACTACACACAGTGGGTGAGATTGTCCCTAAATCGCAAAGTGCTGCCCCTTGCCTGCTCTGATTCCTGTGGCAGGCAGGGTGGTAAAATTCCAGTGAATATTTGAGTTGTGGTCTCAACAAAATCCTGTACAACTGCAGCAAGACTTTTGACCTTGTATTTCAATGCCCATGCAATAAAGAACATTGCATTATTTCTTGCTTGCTGTACCTATGTCTTAACTTTTCATGTTCCTTGTATGAGTACACCCAAGTCATTCTGAGCATCAACACTTAAACATTCACTGCCTTTTTAAGATATGTAAATTTTATTCTTGCAATGAAAGTGAATAACTTGACACTTGCCCATGTTATCCACTGGGGTAACTGGGGTTGTTTGTAATCTCCTGCTACACCTGTGACTAACACTGGAATCCTTTTTCTTATAGAGCCGGAGTGGTTGCAGTTTCAGTAATTGGAGTAACATTGCTTCGAATTATGGATTTAGTGAGGACTTCCCAACCCAAATGCCAAGGTATGTTTCTGTGGCTTCAGCTGCTGTCAGGATTCTTGGTTGGATGGTCGATGGCCAGGTCAGATGAACCTCTTGTTTTGCAAATTGATGAGGAGCAGCCACCTAACACCATCATTGGAGACATCAATGCAGGACTTCCCCCTGGACATATTGCCAGCAGCTTTTTTATTCATGAGACTGATGGCACAGGCATGTCCTCTGATTTACTTATTGATGAAACCACTGGGATTATCAAAACAGCCAAAGTGTTGGATCATGAGTCCAGGGATAAGTACAAGTTTGTTGCAGTAAATTGGGGAGGTGATGCAGTGGAGGTGGTGATAATTGTCAATGATATTAATGATAATTCTCCAGTATTCCCCAACAGTCAAATGAAACTTAATGTACCTGAGCAAACACCTGTGGGGACAAGATTCCGTTTAGACTCAGCCATTGATGCAGATGGAGGGCAATTTAGCACACAGGGATATCTTATTAAAGATGGAAATGTTGGACAAGCCTTTAGGCTTGAAACTAAGAGAGTTGCAGAGACACTAGATCTGGAATTAGTCGTCAACAATCCTCTGGACAGGGAGATGAGATCCACTTACACTTTGATGATTGAAGCCTTTGATGGTGGATCTCCCCACAGAACAAGTCAGATGACATTGGATATCTCCATATTGGACGTGAATGACAATGCTCCAATATTTAATCAGACTCGATACTACACCATGATTTCAGAAAGCTTACAGCCAGGCACCAGTCTTCTTCAGGTCTTTGCCACAGATGTAGATGAAGGGAATAATGGTGTGGTCATTTATGAGATCAACAGGAGACAGAGTGATCCCAACCAGTACTTTGCCATAGATTCGAAGACAGGTGTGATCAAATTAAACAAAGGATTGGATTATGAAATGAAGAAAGTTCATGAGCTGGTGGTCCAAGCTCGAGACAATGCTACACATCCTGAAGTGACAACAGCATTTGTAACCGTCCAGGTCAAGGATTACAACGATAACCAGCCCACACTCACCATCATATTTCTCAGTGAAGATGGCTCACCTCACATCTCGGAGGGAGCTCAACCTGGCCAGTTTGTGGCCAGGATTTCTGTATCTGATCCTGACTATGGAGAATATGCCAAAGTCAATGTATCCCTGGATGGCGGTGATGGTAAATTTGGACTGACTACAAAGGACAATATTATTTATCTGATCTGCGTGGATCAGGTGTTAGACAGAGAGGAAAAAGATACATACCAGTTGAGTGTTATGGCGACTGATTCAGGAACACCCCCATTGAGGGCTGAATCTACGTTTACCATCCATGTGACTGATGTTAACGACAACCCCCCAGTCTTTGATCACTTGGGCTATAGACAGTCCATTCCAGAGGTCCTGTACCCTGGGAGCTTTGTGCTACAAGTAACAGCCAGAGATAAAGATGAGGGCAGTAATGGGGAAATTGTCTACAGCATCATCAGCAGTCCAAAGTCTCATTCTGATTGGTTCACCATCGACCAAGCCACTGGCGTTATTACCACAGCTGCAACTTTGGATTATGAAACAGATCCCGCTCCCAGGTTGACGGTGATGGCCACTGATCGGGGAAGTACTCCCATGTCGTCCTCCGTCACTGTCACCATAGCGATACAGGATGTTAATGACAACGAACCAATGTTCAGCAGCAATTTCTATAATACATCAATCAAAGAAAATGAGCCAATGGGGACTTGTTTTCTCCAGGTAGGAGCATTTATATTGATGGAATTATGATTGTTAACAACTTGTAAATATTAATGAACTTGGAATTCTGTGTTTGCTTCAACGTCCAGTCTCCAGCAGCAGGAGGGGGTGATTGGTCAGGGAGGAGTATTTCCAAATCTGAAACAGTATTTGAAGGTGAGGAGGTAATTGGGCATGATGGAAACCCAGAAACATAGAGCTGGAGGAGGCCATTCGGCCCTTCGAGCCTGCTCCACCATTCATTACGATCATGGCTGATCATCCAACTCAATAGCCTAATCCTGCTTTCTCCCCATAACCTTTGATCCCATTCACCACAAGTGCTATATCCAGCCGCCTCTTGAATATATTCAATGTTTTGGCATCAACTACTTCCTGTGGTAATGAATTCCACAGGCTCACCACTCTTTGGGTGAAGAAATGTCTCCTCACCTCCATCCTAAATGTTCCACCCCGAATCCTCAGGCTGGGAGGTGAGTCATGTAGACTCCAACATTCCTTGGAGGAAGAAATCTGAAGACTAGTTTAATCTTATGGTAGTCTCGTGTTCTGTATGAGGCTGTCCCTGAGAGGATGTCTGAGGAGAGTCTGAATTGAGATTCAAAAATGGTAAAACTTCACAACTAAAGTGACTGTTTTAATTACCCCATCAAATTTTAAAGTTTGCTTCATGGACATGTACATGTACATAATACAGGCGGGAGTCTTACATGGTGGTCTGCCTCCCTGAGGCTGGGACCCAGGATGTCGCTGGGCGAGTCCCAAAAATCCTGAGGTGGGAGGGAGAGGAGCCAGAGGTAGCGGTACATATTGGTACCGCTGATGTGGGTAGGAAGGGGGAAGGGATCATGAAAAGAGAGTATAGGGAATTAGGGAGACAGCTGAGAAGGAGGAAAGCAAAGGTAGTAATCTCAGGATTGCTGTCTGTGCCACGGGAGGGTGAGGGCAGGAATGGAGTGAGGTGGAAAAAATTATAAGGGATAGGATTTATAGTTATTTGGAGAGTAATGAATTGATAGGTGATAGTCAGCATGGTTTTGTGGCAGGTAGGTCGTGCCTTACTAACCTTATTGAGTTTTTTGAGAAAGTGACCAAGGAGGTGGATGGGGGCAAGGCAGTGGACGTGGTATATATGGATTTTAGTAAGGCGTTTGATAAGGTTCACCATGGTAGGCTTCTACAGAAAATGCAGATGTATGGGATTGGGGGTGATCTAGGAAATTGGATCAGGAATTGGCTAGCGGATAGGAAACAGAGGGTGGTGGTTGATAGTAAATATTCATCATGGAGTGCGGTTACAAGTGGTGTACCTCAGGGATCTGTTTTGGGGCCACTGCTGTTTGTAATATTTATTAATGATCTGGATGAGGGTATAGTTGGGTGGATTAGCAAATTTGCTGATGACACCAAAGTCGGTGGTGTGGTAGACAGTGAGGAAGGGTGTCGTAGTTTGCAGGAAGACTTAGACAGGTTGCAAAGTTGGGCCGAGAGGTGGCGGATGGAGTTTAATGCGGAGAAGTGTGAGGTAATTCACTTTGGTAGGAATAACAGATGTGTTGAGTATAGGGCTAACGGGAGGACTTTGAATAGTGTGGAGGAGCAGAGGGATCTAGGTGTATGTGTGCATAGATCCCTGAAAGTTGGGAATCAAGTAGATAAGGTTGTTAAGAAGGCATATGGTGTCTTGGCGTTTATTGGTAGGGGGATTGAATTTAGGAGTCGTAGCGTTATGTTGCAACTGTACACAACTCTGGTGCGGCCGCACTTGGAGTACTGTGTGCAGTTCTGGTCCCCACATTACAGGAAGGATGTGGAGGCTTTGGAGAGGGTGCAGAGGAGGTTTACCAGGATGTTGCCTGGTATGGAGGGGAAATCCTATGAGGAGAGGCTGAGGGATTTGGGATTGTTTTCGCTGGAAAGGCGGCGGCTAAGAGGGGATCTTATTGAAACATATAAGATGATTAGAGGTTTAGATAGGGTGGATAGTGATAGCCTTTTTCCTCTGATGGAGAAATCCAGCACGAGGGGGCATGGCTTTAAATTGAGGGGGGGTAGTTATAGAACCGATGTCAGGGGTAGGTTCTTTACCCAGAGGGTGGTGAGGGATTGGAATGCCCTGCCAGCATCAGTAGTAAATGCGCCTAGTTTGGGGGCGTTTAAGAGATCCGTAGATAGGTTCATGGACGAAAAGAAATTGGTTTAGGTTGGAGGGTCACAGTTTTTTTTTTAACTGGTCGGTGCAACATCGTGGGCCGAAGGGCCTGTTCTGCGCTGTAATGTTCTATGTTCTATGTTCTATGTTCTATGAATGTGTGGCTGAGGGACTGGTGCAGGGGGCAGGGATTCAGGTTCCTGGACCATTGGGACCTCTTCAGGGGCAGGTGTGACCTGTACACAAAAAACGGGTGGCACTTGAATCCCAGGGGGACCAATATCCTGGCAGGAAGGTTGGCTAAGGCTACTGGGGAGAGTTTAAACTAGATAGGTTGGGGGGAGGGGATCAAAATGAGGTGACTGAGAGTGAGGAAGGTAGCTCGCAAACAGAGGAGGGTTATCGGCAGTGCAAGAGGGCAGATGGATAGGGAATAGAGAAGGGGAGAGCTCAGACCAAAGGATTGAGATGTGTTTACTTTAATGCCAGGAGTATAGTGAATAAAGGGGATGAGCTCAGAGCATGGATCGATGCCTGGAAGTATGATGTGGTGGCCATTACGGAGACTTGGATGTCTCAGGGACAGGACTGGATACTCCAGATGCCGGGATTCAGATGTTTCAGGAAGGACAGGGAGGGAGGCAAGAGAGGGGGTGGAGAGGCACTGCTGATCAGGGATAGTGTCACAGCTGTAGAGAAGGTGTATGCTGTGGAGGGATTGTCTACAGAGTCTCTGTGGGTGGAGGTTCAGACTGGGAAGGGACCGGTCACTTTGCTGGGAGTTTTCTACAGGCCGCCCAATAGGAACAGGGAGGTGGAGGAGCAGATAGGGAAACAGATCCTGGAGAGATGCAGTAATAGCAGAGTTGTTGTGATGGGAGACTTTAATTTCCCAAACATAGATTGGAATATCCCTAGGGTAAGGGGATTGGATGGGGAAGAGTTTGTTAGGTGTGTTCAGGAGGGTTTCCTGACACAGCATGTGGACAAGCCGACAAGAGGAGAGGCTGTACTTGATCTGATACTGACCAATGAGCCTGGACAGGTGTCAGATCTCTCAGTGGGAGAGCATCTTGGGGATAGCAATCATAACTCTATCTCCTTTAGGCTTGCATTGGAAAAAGAGAGGATCAGGCAAGCTAGGAAAGTGTTTATGTGGAGTATGGGGAAATATGAAGACATTAGACAGCAAATTAGAGGAGTAAATTGGAAGGAGGTATTCTCGGGGAAATGGACTGAAGAGAGGTGGCAGTTTTTCAAGGAATGTCTGTCTAGAGTTCTACAGGACAACATTCTGAGCAGACAGGGAGGTGTTGGTCGGTTAAAGGAACCGTGGTGCACGAAAGCTGTGCAGGACCTAGTCGAGAGGAAAAGGAAAGCGGACAAAAGGCTCAGAGAGCTTGGCGAAGATAGGGATTTAGAAGAGTATACGGCTTGTAGGAAGGGACTAAAGAAGGAAATTAGGAGAGCCAGAAGGGGTCACGAGAAGGCCCTGGCAGGTAGGATTAAGGAGAACCCTAAGGCGTTCTATAAATATGTGAAGAGTAAAAGGATGAGACGTGACGGAATAGGGCCTATAAAAGATGAAGGCGGGAAAGTCTGTACGGAACCAGTAGAAATGGCAGAGGTGCTCAATAAGTATTTTGCCTCGGTTTTCACAGAGGAGAAGGACATGGGTGGATGTACTGCGGGCGTGCGGTGGACTGAAAGGATTGAGTATGTGGACTTTAAGAAAGAGGTTGTGCTGGAATCCTTGAATGGCATCAAGATAGATAAGTCGCCGGGTCCGGATGGGATGTACCCCAGGTTACTGTGGGAGGCGAGGGAGAAGATTGCAGAGCCTCTGGGGATGATCTTTGCGTCGTCGATGGAGATGGTAGAGGTGCCGGAGGATTGGAGGATTGCGGATGTGGTTCCTATTTTCAAGAAGGGGAATAGGGATAGCCCAGGTAATTACCGACCGGTGAGTCTAACCTCAGTGGTTGGTAAACTGATGGAGAAGATCCTGAGGGACAGGATATATGAGCATTTAGAGAGGTTTATTATGCTCAAGAATACTCAGCATGGCTTTGTCAAGGGCAGATCGTGCCTTATGAGCCTGGTGGAGTTCTTCGAAAATGTGACTAAACACATTGACAAAGGGAAGGCGGTAGATGTGGTTTATATTGATTTTAGCAAGGCGTTCGATAAGGTCCCCCATTCAAGGCTTCTAGAAAAAGTGAGAGGGCATGGGATCCAAGGGGCTGCTGCCCGGTGGATCCAGAACTGGCTTGCCCAAAGGAGGCAGAGAGTGGGTATAGATGGGTCTTTTTCTAAATGGAGGTCAGTCACCAGTGGTGTGCCCCAGGGATCTGTTCTGGGACCCTTGCTGTTTGTCATTTTCATAAATGACCTGGATGAGGAAGCGGAGGGATGGGTTGGTAAGTTTGCCGACGACACGAAGGTTGGTGGGGTTGTGGATAGTCTGGAGGGATGTCAGAAGTTACAGAAGGACATAGATAGGATGCAAGACTGGGCGGAGAAGTGGCAGATGGACTTCAACCCAGATAAATGCGTCGTGGTCCATTTTGGTAGGTCAAATGGGATGAAGGAGTACAATATGGTGTCTTGGCGTTTATTGGTAGGGGGATTGAATTTAGGAGTCGTAGCGTTATGTTGCAACTGTACACAACTCTGGTGCGGCCGCACTTGGAGTACTGTGTGCAGTTCTGGTCCCCACATTACAGGAAGGATGTGGAGACTTTGGAGAGGGTGCAGAGGAGGTTTACCAGGATGTTGCCTGGTATGGAGGGGAGATCCTATGAGGAGAGGCTGAGGGATTTGGGATTGTTTTCGCTGGAAAGGCGGCGGCTAAGAGGGGATCTTATTGAAACATATAAGATGATTAGAGGTTTAGATAGGGTGGATAGTGATAGCCTTTTTCCTCTGATGGAGAAATCCAGCACGAGGGGGCATGGCTTTAAATTGAGGGGGGGTAGTTATAGAACCGATGTCAGGGGTAGGTTCTTTACTCAGAGGGTGGTGAGGGATTGGAATGCCCTGCCAGCATCAGTAGTAAATGCGCCTAGTTTGGGGGCGTTTAAGAGATCCGTAGATAGGTTCATGGACGAAAAGAAATTGGTTTAGGTTGGAGGGTCACAGTTTTTTTTTTAACTGGTCGGTGCAACATCGTGGGCCGAAGGGCCTGTTCTGCGCTGTAATGTTCTATGTTCTATGTTCTATGTTCTATATAAAGGGAAAGACTCTTGGTACGGTAGAGGATCTGAAGGACCTTGGGGTCCGGGTCCATGGGACTCTAAAATCGGCCCCGCAGGTGGAGGAGGTGGTTAAGAAAGCGTATGGTGTGCTGGCCTTTATTAATCGAGGGATTGAGTTTAGGAGTCCGGGGATAATGATGCAGCTATGTAAGACCCTCATCAGACCCCACTTGGAGTACTGTGCTCAGTTCTGGTCGCCTCACTATAGGAAGGATATGGAAAAGATTGAAAGGGTGCAGAGGAGATTTACAAGGATGTTGCCTGGATTGAGTGGCATGCCTTATGAGGATAGGCTGAGTGAGCTCGGTCTTTTCTCCTTGGGGAGACTAAGGATGAGAGGAGACCTAATAGAGGTGTATAAGATGTTGAGAGGCATAGATCGGGTGGACTCTCAGAGGCTTTTTCCCAGGGTGGAAATGTCTGCTACGAGAGGACACAGGTTTAAGGTGCTGGGGGGTAGGTACAGGGGAGATGTTAGGGGTAAGTTTTTCACACAGAGGGTGGTGGGCGAGTGGAATCGCTGCTGTCAGTGGTGGTGGAGGCGAACTCAATAGGGTCTTTTAAGAGACTCCTGGATGAGTACATGGAGCTTAATAGGATGGAGGGTTATAGGTAGGTCTCGAAGGTAGGGATGTGTTCGGCACAACTTGTGAGCCGAAGGGCCTGTTTGTGCTGTAGTTTTTCTATGTTCTATGTTCTATAATCAAGGTGGTCTTTATCTTGTGGTCTGGAATACAAGGTACAGTTAAAAAAAGCTCTGTTACAGACCCACATCTGGAGTAACTGTCTTTATAAAGACTGGATTAGTTGTAAGTATTCGCATTCCAACCATTATTCATGTAAATTGAGTCTGTGTCTTATAAGTTCTGTTTGTGAACAGAATTCCCACTCACCTGAAGAAGGGGCTCAGAGCCTCGAAAGCTTGCGTGGCTTTTGCTACCAAATAAACCTGTTGGACTTTAACCTGGTGTTGTTAAACTTCTTACTGTGTTTACCCCAGTCCAACGCCGGCATCTCCACATTCTGTCAAGAAGCCAATTTTGTATCCATTTTGATACCTCACCCTGGATTCCGTGAGATTGAACTTTATGCAACAACCTACCATGTGGTACCTTGTCAAAAGCCTTGCTAAAATCCATGAAGACAACATCAACTACACTGCCCTCATCTACCTTCTTGGTTACCCCTTCAAAAAACTCAATCAAATTTGTGAGACATGATTTTCCACTCACAAAGCCATGCTGACTGTCCCGAATCAGTCCTTGCATCTCCAAATGCCTGTAGATCCTGTCTCTCAAAATACCTTCCAACAATTTACCCACCACAGATGTGAGGCTCATTGGCCTGTAGTTCCCAGGCTTTTCCCTGCAGCCCTTTTTAAACAAAGGCACAACATTTGCCACTCTCCAATCTTCAGGCACCTCACCCATGATGATCGATGATTCAAAGATCTCGGCTAGGGAACCCGCAATTTCCTCCCTAGCCTCTCACAATGGCTTGGGATATACCTCATGAGGTCCCGCAGATTTATCTACCTTGATGCGCTTTAAGACTTCCAGCACTTCCTTCTCTGTAGTATGTACACTCCTCAAGACATCACGATTTATTTCCCCAAGTTCCCTAACATCCATGCTTTTCTCAACAGTAAATACTGATGAGAAATATGCATTTAGGATCTCACCCATCTCTTGTGGATCCACACACAGATGACCTTGTTGATCCTTCTGAGTCTCTACTCTCTCCCTTGTTACTCTTTTGCCCTTTATGTATTTGTAGAAGCTCTTTGGATTCTCCTTTGCCTTATCTGCCAAAACAATTTCGTGTCCCCTTTTTGCCCTCCTGATTTCTCTCTTAACTCTACTCCTACACCCCCTGTACTCTTCAAGAGATTCACTTGATCCCAGCTGCCTATGCATGTCATGTGCCCTTTTCTTCTTCTTGACCAGGGCCTTAATATCCCGGGTCATCCAGGGTTCCCGACTTCTGCCAGCCTTACCCTTCACTCTAAGAGGAATGTGTTTGCCCTGAACCCTGGTTAACAGGGTTAACTGGTTAGTCTTACTTAAGGTTAACCGGTTAGTCTCACTTAAGGCCGGTCAGTCTTACTTCAGTGGTTGGTAAGTTGATGGAAAAGGTCCTTAGGGATGGGATTTACGACCATTTAGAAAGATGCGGATTAATCCGGGATAGTCAGCACGGATTCGTGAAGGGCAAGTCGTGCCTCACAAATTTGATAGGATTTTTTGAGGAGGTAACTAAGTGTGTTGATGAAGGTCGGGCAGTTGATGTCATACACATGGATTTTAGTAACATGTTTGATAAGGTCCCCCATGGTCGGCTTATGATGAAAGTAAGGAGGTGTGGGATAGAGGGAAAGTTGGCCGATTGGATAGGTAACTGGCTATCTGATCGAACACAGTAAGATGTCTCACAACACCAGGTTAAAGTCCAACAGGTTTATTTGGTAGCAAATACCATAAGCTTTCGGAGCGCTGCTCCTTCGTCAGATGGAGTGGAAATGTGCTCTCAAACAGTGCACAGAGACACAACATCAAGTTACAGAATACTGATTAGAATGCGAATCCCTAAAGCCAGCCAGGTCTTAAAGGTACAGACAATGTGGGTGGAGGGAGCATTAAACACAGGTTAAAGAGATGTGTATTGTCTCCAGACAGAACAGCTAGTGAGACTCTGCAAGCCCAGGAGGCAAGCTGTGGGGGTTACTGATAATGTGACATAAATCCAACATCCCGGTTTAGGCCGTCCTCATGTTTGCGGAACTTGGCTATCAGTTTCTGCTCAGCGACTCTGCACTGTCGTGTGTCGTGAAGGCCGCCTTGGAGAACGCTTACCTGAAGATCCAAGGCTGAATGCCCGTGACTGCTGAAGCGCTCCCCCACAGGAAGTGAACAGTCTTGCCTGGTGATTGTCGAGCGGTGTTCATTCATCGGTTGTCGTACATATCTGATCGAAGACAGAGGGTGGTGGTGGATGGAAAATTTTCGGACTGGAGGCAGGTTGCTAGCGGAGTGCCACAGGGATCAGTGCTTGGTCCTCTGCTATTTGTGATTTTTATTAATGACCTATAGGAGGGGGCTGAAGGGTGGATCAGTAAATTTGCTGATGACACCAAGATTGGTGGAGTAGTGGATGAGGTGGAGGGCTGTTGTAGGCTGCAAAGAGACATAGATAGGATGCAAAGCTGGACTGAAAAATGGCAGATGGAGTTTAACCCTGATAAATGTGAGGTGATTCATTTTGGTAGGACAAATTTAAATGTGGATTACAGGGTCAAAGGTAGGGTTCTGAAGACTGTGGAGGAACAGAGAGATCTTGGGGTCCATATCCACAGATCTCTGAAGGTTGCCACTCAAGTGGATAGAGCTGTGAAGAAGGCCTATCGTGTGTTAGCTTTTATTAACAGGGGGTTGGAGTTTAAGAGCCATGGGGTTATGCTGCAACTGTACAGGATCTTGGTGAGACCACATTTGGGATATTGTGTGCAGTTCTGGTCACCTCACTATAAGAAGGATGTGGAAGTGCTGGAAAGAGTGCAAAGGAGATTTACCAGGATGCTGCTTGGTTTGGAGGGTAGGTCTTATGAGGAAAGGTTGAGGGAGATAGGGCTGTTCTCTCTGGAGCGGAGGAGGCTGAGGGGAGACTTAATAGAGGTTTATAAAATGATGAAGGGGATAGATAGAGTGAACGTTCAAAGACTATTTCCTCGGGTGGATGGAGCTATTACAAGGGGGCATAACTATAGGGTTCATGGTGGGAGATATAGGAAGGATTTCCGAGGTAAGTTCTTTACTCAGAGAGTGGTTGGGGTGTGGAATGGACTGCCTGCAGTGTTAGTGGAGTCAGACACTTTAGGAACGTTTAAGCGGTTATTGGATAGGCACATGGAGCACACCAGGATGATAGGGAGTGGGATAGCTTGAGCTTGGTTTCAGATAAAGCTCGGCACAACATTGTGGGCCGAAGGGCCTGTTCTGTGCTGTACTGTTCTATGTTCTATGTTCTGTAACACACTTTGGAAAGCATGCCACTTACAAGACATCCCTTTGCCTTCCCACAGACTCCCCCAATTAACTTGTGAAAGTTCCTGCCTGATACCATCAAAATTGTCCTTGCCCCAATTTAGAATTTTAACTTTTGGGACAGACCTATCATTCTCCATAGCTATGTTAAAACTAATAGAATTATGGTCACTGGTCCCAAAGTGATCCCTCACTAACACTTCTGTCACCTGCCCTTCCTTATTTCCCAAGTGGAGATCAAGTTTTGCCCCCTCTCTTGTCGGGCCATCCACATACTGAATGAGAAATTCCTCCTGAATACACTCAACAAATTTCTCTCCATCCAACTCTCGAATACTATGGGTCTCCCAGTCAATGTTGGGAAAATTAAACATCACCTCTATAACATCACCCCTCAGCCTTCTACGCTCCAGGGAAAAAAGTTCCAGTCTATCCAGCCTATCCTTATAACTCAAACCATCAAGTCTCGGTAGCATCCTAGTAAATCTTTTCTGCACTCTTTCTAGTTTAATAATATCCTTTCTATAATAGCGTGACCAGAACTATACACCAATGTCTTGTACAGCTTCAACAAGACGTCCCAACTCCTGTATTCAATGTTCTGACCAATGAAACCAAGAATGCCGAATGCCTTCACCACTCTGTCCACCTGTGACTCCACTTTCAAAGAGCTATGAACCTGTACCCCTCGATCTCTTTGGTCTATAACTCTCCCCAACATCCTACCATGAACTGAGTAAGTCCTGCCCTGGTTCGGTCTACCAAAATGCATCAAGTCGCATTTATCTAAATTAAACTCCATCTGCCATTCATCAGCCCACTGGCCCAATTGATCAAGATCCTGTTGCAATCCTAGATAACCTTCTTCACTGTCCTCTATGCCACCAATCTTGGTGTCATCTGCAAACTTACTAATCATGCCTCCGAAATTCTCATCCAAATCATTAATATGAATGACAAATAACGGTGGACCCAGCATCGATTCCTGGGGCACACCACTGGTCACAGGCCTCCAGTTTGAAAAACAACCCTCTACAACCACCTTCTGTCTGCTGTCAGTCATTAAGCCAATTTTGTATCCAATTGATTATCTCACCCTGAATTCCATGAGATTTAACATTACGCAACAATCTACCATGCGGTACCTTGTCAAAGGCCTTGCTGAAGTCCATGTAGACAACATCAACTGCACTGCCCTCTCCTACCTTCTTGGTTACCCCTTCAAAAAACTCAATCAAAATTGTGAAACATGATTTTCCACTCACAAAGCCAAGCTGACTGTCCCTAATCTAATCACCTGGAAAGGAATAATTTGATTAGGGATAGTCAGCTCGGTTTTGTGAAGGGTAGGTCGTGCCTCACAAACCTTATTGAGTTCTTTGAGAAGGTGACCAAAGAGGTGGATGAGGGTAAAGCGGATATAGGACAGATGTTAGAGGGAGGTTCTTTACTCAGAGAGTAGTAAGGGCGTGGAATGCCCTGCCTGCAGCAGTGGTGGACTCGTCAACGTTGAGAGCGTTCAAGTGGTTATTGGATAAACATATGGATGATATTGGAATAGTGTAGATTAGAGGGGCTTTAGATTGGTACCACTGGTCGGCGCAACATCGAGGGCCGAAGGGCCTGTACTGCGCTGTAATGTTCTATGTTCTAATCAGTCCTTGCTTCTCTAAATGCCTGCAGATCCTGTCTCAGAATACCTTTTAACAACTTACCCACTACAGATGTGAGGCTCACCGGTCTGTAGTTCCCAGGCTTTTCCCTACAGCCCTTCTTAAACAAAGGCACAACCCTCCAATCTTCAGGCACCTCACCTGTGGCTGTCGATGATTCAAACATCTCTGCTAGGGGACCCACAATTATGTTCAGTTTTCTTTTCAAAAAAACTCAATTAAATTATGATGTGGAGATGCCGGCGTTGGACTGGGGTAAACACAGTAAGAAGTTTAACAACACCAGGTTAAAGTCCAACAGGTTTATTTGGTAGCAAAAGCCACACAAGCTTTCGAGGCTCTGAGCCCCTTCTTCAGGTGAGTGGGAATTCTGTTCACAAACAGAACTTATAAGACACAGACTCAATTTACATGAATAATGGTTGGAATGCGAATACTTACAACTAATCCAGTCTTTAAGAAACAAAACAATGGGAGTGGAGAGAGCATCAAGACAGGCTAAAAAGATGTGTATTGTCTCCAGACAAGACAGCCAGTGAAACTCTGCAGGTCCACGCAACTGTGGGAGTTACAAATAGTGTGACATAAATTCTGATTCTAGGATCGCATGATAAAGACTCAGGAGGAAAAAAGCAGAAATATTTATGTGAAATAGTGTGACATAAACCCAATATCCCGGTTGAGGCCGTCCTTGTGTGTGCGGAAGCGTTCTCCAAGGCGGCCTTCGCGACACACGACAGCGCAGAGTCGCGGAGCAGAAACTGATAGCCAGGTTCCGCACACACAAGGACGGCCTCAACCGGGATATTGGGTTTATGTCACACTATTTCACATAAATATTTCTGCTTTTTTCCTCCTGAGTCTTTATCATGCGATCCTAGAATCAGAATTTATGTCACACTATTTGTAACTCCCACAGTTGCGTGGACCTGCAGAGTTTCACTGGCTGTCTTGTCTGGAGACAATACACATCTTTTTAGCCTGTCTTGATGCTCTCTCCACTCCCATTGTTTTGTTTCTTAAAGACTGGATTAGTTGTAAGTATTCGCATTCCAACCATTATTCATGTAAATTGAGTCTGTGTCTTATAAGTTCTGTTTGTGAACAGAATTCCCACTCACCTGAAGAAGGGGCTCAGAGCCTCGAAAGCTTGTGTGGCTTTTGCTACCAAATAAACCTGTTGGACTTTAACCTGGTGTTGTTAAACTTCTTACTCAATTAAATTAGGCAGGATCTCCCACCAACAAATCTATGCTGCCTATCCCTGATCAATCCCTGCCTTTCCAAATGTTGATTAATCCTGACCCTCAGAATTTTTTCCAATAATTTCCTTACCACTGAATTAGACTAACCGGCTTGTAATTGCCTGGCTTATCCCTGCTGCCCTTCTTGAATAAAGGTATCACATTAGCTATCTTCCAGTCACCTGGCACCACCTGTGGCCAGCAAAGATTTAAATAACTCCATTAGGGCCCTTGCAATCTCCTCCCTTGTCTCCCACAGGAGTCTGGGATAAATCTCATCAAACCCTGGGGATTTATGCACCTTTATGTCCACGAAAACATTTAATACCTCCTCCTTATTAATCTTAACGTGCGCTACAACTTTATCGTCCCAACTGAAATCTCCAACTATTATGTCTTTTTTCTTCATGAATACAGATGAAAAATATTCATTTAAGACTTCAGTCACCTGCTTCTGGCTCCATGTACAGGTTGCTGCTTTGGCCTCTAATGGGCTGCAGTCTTTCCGTGGTCATCCTCTTGCTCTTAATACACTTATAAAATGCCTTGGGCTTTTCCTTAATCCTATCTGCCAGTGATATTTCATGGCCCCTCTTTGCCCTCCTAGTTTATTTTTTAAGCACACCCTACACTTTCTATACTCCTGAACGGCCTCCCCCGTTGTTAGTGCTCTACACCAATCAGATGCTTCCTTTCTTTCTTTATCAAGCCCTCAATATCTCTTGACATCCAGGGTTCCGTGGACTTGCCGCCTTTGCCCCTCACTCTTACAGGAACCTGGCCCTGAACTCTTCAGTTTTAAAAAAACTCACACTTTCCAAATAAAATAGGGAACAGTACAGCACAGGAACAGGCCTTCAGCCCACCATGATGTGCTGAACATGACGCCCATTAAACTAATCCCTTCTGCTTGCCCTCTATTCCTTGCATATTAATGTGCTTATCTAAAAGCCCCTTAAATACCCCTATTGTAGATGTACATTTACCTGCAAGTAGCTGCTCCCAGTCTACTGGATCCTGTCTAATGATATTAACATCACCTCCCCCCCCCACCCCACCCCCCCACTCCTTTCTGGACGTTTCTTATCTCTTTCCAGAATGACTTTGAAACTTACAAAGTTATGGTCACTATCCCCAAAATGCTCCCGCACTGACACTTTGACCACTTCATTCCCTCGGATTAGGTCCAGCACTGCCCCATCCTCAGAAGGACTATCTATGTGCTGGCACATAAAGCTCTCCTGATGCACTTTAAAAACTCCACCCAGCTAATCCTTCCACACTAAGGCGCGAATATTGTTCCCCGACTAATATAATCCTATTCCCCTCACATCTCTCTGTGATTTGCCGACATGCCTACTCCTCTATTTCCCTCTGGCTGTTGGGAAGCCTCCCAACAAAGTGATTGCCCCTTTTTGTATTTCTAAGCTCCACCCATATGGCCTCATTTGAAAAGCTTTCTGAGACATCCTCCCTCGTTCCATGATAGTCTTCATGTTTCTTCACTTCAAATCCATATCCAAGTATTTCAGATATGCGATGAGGATATGTACCTTTACCACCCTTAAGGGCACATAGAAACAAGAAACGGGAGTAGACCATTCGGCCCTTTGAGCCTGCTCCTCCATTCATTTTGATCATGGCTGATCATCGAATTCAATATCCTGATCCCTTCTTCCCCCCCATATCCCTTGATCCCTTTATCCTCAAGAGCCATATCTAATTTCTTCCTGAAATCAGACAATGTTTTGGCCTCAACTACATTCTGTGGGAGTGAATTCCACACATTCACCACCCTCTGGGTGAAGAAATTTCTTCTCACCTCAGTTCTAAAACGTTTATCCCTTATCCTCAAACTATGACCCCTAGTTCTGGACTCCCCCACTATCAGAATATTCTTTTTGAATCTACCCTGTCTCTAATCCTGTTAGAATTTTATAAGTTTTTGAGATCCCCTCTCACTCTTCTGAACTCCAGTGAATATAATCCTAACTGATTTAGTCCCCCCTCATATGACAGACCTGCCATCCCAGGAATCAGCCTGGTAAACCTTCACTGTACTCCTTCGATAGCAAGGACATCCTTCCTCAGATAAGAACACCAAAACTGCACACAATACTCCAGATGTGGTCTCACCAACGCCCTATACAATTACAGCAAAACATCCCTATCCCTATACTCAAATCCTCTCGCTATGAAGGCCAACATACCATTTGCCTTCTTTACTGCCTGCTGTACCTGCGCGCCTGCTTTCAGCAACTGATGCACGAGGACACCAAGGTCTCGCTGAGTATCCACCTCTCCCAATTTACACCCATTCAAGTAATAATCTGTCTTCCTATTTTTGCTACCAAAGTGGATAACCTCATATTTATCCACATTATTCTGCATCTGCCATGCAGATGCCCACACACTCAGCCTGTTCAAATCACGCTGAAGCATCTCTGTATCCTCCTCACAGCTCACCCTCCCACCCAACTTTGTATCATCTGCAAATTTGGAGATAATACATTTAGTTCTCCCAGTGAAGAGGATATAAAGATTTTACAGCTGGATGTAGATAGGCTCGGAGAACGGGCCAGAATCTGGCAGATGGAATTTAGTCTGGATAAGTGTGAGGTTATCCATTTTGGCTGGAAAGCTAAAGGGTACTTTATTATTTAAATGGGAAACAGATTCAAAGTGCATCAGTGCAGAGGGATCTGGGTGTCAGTGTTCATGAATCGCAGAAAGTTGGTACACAGCAGCACGTAATAAATAAGACAAATGGGATGTTGGTATTTTGTGGGTTTCCTCCATGTGCTCCGGTTTCATAGAACATAGAACATAGAACATTACAGCGCAGAACAGGCCCTTCGGCCCACGATGTTGCACCGACCAGTTAAAAAAAAACTGTGATCCTCCAACCTAAACCAATTTCTTTTCGTCCATGAACCTATCTACGGATCTCTTAAACGCCCCCAAACTAGGCGCATTTACTACTGATGCTGGCAGGGCATTCCAATCCCTCACCACCCTCTGGGTAAAGAACCTACCCCTGACATCGGTTCTATAACTACCCCCCCTCAATTTAAAGCCATGCCCCCTCGTGCTGGATTTCTCCATCAGAGGAAAAAGGCTATCACTATCCACCCTATCTAAACCTCTAATCATCTTATATGTTTCAATAAGATCCCCTCTTAGCCGCCGCCTTTCCAGCGAAAACAATCCCAAATCCCTCAGCCTCTCCTCATAGGATCTCCCCTCCATACCAGGCAACATCCTGGTAAACCTCCTCTGCACCCTCTCCAAAGCCTCCACATCCTTCCTGTAATGTGGGGACCAGAACTGCACACAGTACTCCAAGTGCGGCCGCACCAGAGTTGTGTACAGTTGCAACATAACGCTACGACTCCTAAATTCAATCCCCCTACCAATAAACGCCAAGACACCATATGCCTTCTTAACAACCTTATCTACTTGATTCCCAACTTTCAGGGATCTATGCACACATATACCTAGATCCCTCTGCTCCTCCACACTATTCAAAGTCCTCCCGTTTCCTCCCACAGTCCAAAAAATGTGCTGGTTAGGTGCATTGGTCATGCTAAATTCTCCCTCAGTGTACGCGAGCAGGCGCTGGAGTGTGGCGACTAAGGGATTTTCACAGTCACTTCATTGCAGTGTTAATGTAAGCCGGAGTGTGACACTAATAAGTAAACTTTAAAATCTTGGAGTATAAAAGTAAAGGGTGCAAAGGAGATTTACAAGGATGTTGCCTGGGTTGAGGAGCATGCCTTATGAGGATAGGTTGAGTGAGCTCGGCCTTTTCTCCTTGGAGAGACGAGAAACTACTTCTCTTAGAGGGTTGTGAATCTGTGGAACTCGCTGGTCCAGAGTGCAGTGAGGCAGAATCAATCAATGGATTGGAGAAAGAGATAGAGATGTTTGTGATGAAAAATGGGATAAAAGGTGATGGGGCACAGGCAGGAAAGTGGAGTAGAGACCAGGTTAAGATCAGCCATGATCTGATTGAATGGCGGAGTATGCTCGAAGGGCTGAATTGCTCCTAATTCCCATGTCCTATGTCTTTGTTTCTTGTGTTTATATCAGCGCGTGGGGAGACTGGTCCCCCCCCCCCCCCCCCCCCCCCCCACCCCACTTCTTCACCCGTCTCCACTCCTCCCTTTCCCCTGGTGTCTATATCAGGGTGTGGGGAGACTGTACCCCCCCCCTTTTGTTTATATGAGGGAGACTGTGTCCCTCACTTCAAGCCAATCTGTGTATGTCTCAAGGGTCATATTTAGAAGGTTTTGTCAAGTCTGATGTGTCGTACAAGCAGTGAAGCCTGGACTTTAAGCTGTTTGGCACAAAGCCAGTGAATCGGGTGAGGGGCCTAGCTCATGTGATTTAAATAAAATGAGAGAACCGAGCTGTGGCGCTGCCAAGATCCCCAGGTGTTTGTTCTCACCCGAAGTTAATAACTGTCTGCAGTTCCGGATACTCTGAATAAACCTCGAGGCGAGTGAAGCGACTTAGCTGCGCTGGCGACTTACTCCATTCATCTGATTCCAAGCCCTGCTTGGAGGTGGAATGTTTGTACCTCGAAATCCCCATTGCGTGAGGTCAAATCCAAGGAAACTCCATCCAGCATTCCCGTGTTTGCATTGGTGGGGTTGAATTGTTGGGATGAGGTTGGAGGGGGGAATCACACAGTTGGCAGGGAACAGAAATTGGCAGGGCTCGGGACTGTCATTCCAGGAAGCTGCAGGATTTACTGAGTTGCTGCCAACCTGTGATTAATAATGTTCGATCCCAGGTGAAACATTCAGTAAAAAGTGAGGCCACTTTCCGAGTGCAGTTAGTTCCACTAACTCCACATAACATGCTGTTCACTGAGAAATATAATTCTCCATTTGATTCTGTATTTTCCACTTAAGAATCACACATGTTTCACTGGCATACAGACCTTGCAAATTAAATAATCTCCTTATTTGGGCTATGTGAGCAATTCTGCTGAGAGGGACTGGAAACTCAGACTATTCAACACTGCGTTCAGGACATATTTCTGAAAAGAACAATGAAAAAAATCATTCAAGTTTGTTCCACAGAGGCCATTTGCACTCTGCGTGACCTCAAGCCACCAATTTCATCCAGATACTGAACCCCACCCCCACCCACCAACAACCCCCACACATGCAAAGGGTAGTCAAAATCATACTTAGTGAGAGTCAATGTGTGTGGAACCCGTACCCCAGTGAGAGTCAGTGTGTGTGGAACCCGTGCTCCAGTGAGAGTCAGTGTGTATGGAACCCATACCCCAGTGAGAATCAGTGTGTGTGGGACCCATACCCCAGTGAGAGTCAGTGTGTGTGGAACCGTACTCCAGTGAGAGTCAGTGTGTGTGTGGGACCCGTACCCCAGTGAGAGTCAGTGTGTGTGGGACCCATACCCCAGTGAGAGTCAGTGTGTGTAGGGAACCGTACTCCAGTGAGAGTCAGTGTGTGTGTGTAGGACCCGTACCCCATTGAGAGTCAGTGTGTGTGGAACCCGTACCCCATTGAGAGTCAGTGTGTGTGGGACCCATGCCCCAGTGAGAGTCAGTGTGTGTGGGACCCGTACCGCAGTGAGAGTCAGTGTGTGTGGAACCCGTACCCCAGTGAGAGTCAGTGTGTGTGGAACCCATACCCCAGTGAGAGTCAGTGTGTGTGGAACCCATACCCCAGTGAGAGTCAGTGTGTGTGGAACCCGTACCCCAGTGAGAGTCAGTGTGTGTGGAACCCGTACCCCAGTGAGAGTCAGTGTGTGTGGAACTCATACCCCAGTGAGAGTCAGTGTGTGTGGGACCCGTACCCCAGTGAGAGTCAGTGTGTGTGGAACCCGTACCCCAGTGAGAGTCAGTGTGTGTGGAACCCATACCCCAGTGAGAGTCAGTGTGTGTGGGACCCGTACCCCAGTGAGAGTCAGTGTGTGTGGAACCCGTACCCCAGTGAGAGTCAGTGTGTGTGGGACCCGTACCCCAGTGAGAGTCAGTGTGTGTGGGATCCGTACCCCAGTGAGAGTCAGTGTGTGTGGGACCCGTACCCCAGTGAGAGTCAGTGTGTGTGGGACCCGTACCCCAGTGAGAGTCAGTGTGTGTGGGACCCGTACCCCAGTGAGAGTCAGTGTGTGTGGGACCCGTACCCCAGTGAGAGTCAGTGTGTGTGGAGAGCTTAGGTTCCAACGAGCCTGCTCCACCATTCAATACGATAATGGCTGATCTTGGGCCTCTTTCCCATTCACTCCCCACATCCCTTAATTACTCGAGAGGCCAAAACCCTGCCTATTCCTGCATCACTTATATATAACGTGGCAGAATTAGCAACAAAGAACAAAGAAAATTACAGCACAGGAACTGGCCCTTCAGCCCTCCAAGCCTGCAGCGACCATGCTACCTGACTGAACTAAAACCCCCTACCCTTCTGGGGACCACATCCATCTGTCCCCATCCTAGTCATGTATTTGTCAAGACGCCCCTTAAAAGTCCGTATCTGCTTTCACTATCTCCCCCAGCAACAAGCCAGGCAGCCACCACCCTTTGTGTAAGCAATCTGTCTCGTACATTTCCTTTAAACCTTGCCCCTCACACCTTAAACCTATGCTCCTGAGTAATTGACTCTTCCATCCTGGGAAAAAGCTTCTAACTATCCACTCTGTCCATGCCTCTCATAATCTTATAGAACATAAGAACATACGACACAAAGATAAGTGGAAAAGTGAATCGTGTGGAGGACGGAGAAGATCTGCAGAGAGATTTGGACAGGCTGAGTGAGTGGGCGAGGATATGGCAAATGGAGTATAACGTTGATAAATGCGAGGTTATACACTTTGGAGGAAATAATAACAAATGGGATTACTATCTCAATGGAAACAAATTAAAACATGCTACCGTGCAAAGGGACCTGGGGGTCCTTGTGCATGAGACGCAAAAGCCCAGTCTGCAGGTACAACAGGTGATCAAGAAGGCAAATGGGATGTTGGCCTATATTGCGAGGGGGATAGAATATAAAAGCAGGGATGTCTTGATGCACCTGTACAGGGCATTGGTGAGGCCGCAGCTGGAATACTGTGTGCAGTATTGGTCCCCTTATATGAGGAAGGATATATTGGCATTGGAGGGAGTGCAGAGAAGGTTCACCAGGTTGATACCGGAGATGAGGGGTTTGGATTATGAGGAGAGGCTGAGGAGATTGGGTTTGTACTCGTTGGAGTTCAGAAGGATGAGGGGGGATCTTATGGAGACTTATAAGATAATGCGGGGGCTGGATAGGGTGGAGGCGGAGAGATTCTTTCCACTTAATAAGGAAGTTAAAACTAGAGGACACAGCCTCAAAATAAAGGGGGGTCGGTTTAAGACAGAGTTGAGGAGGAACTTCTTCTCCCAGATGGTGGTGAATCTCTGGAATTCTCTGCCCACTGAGGTGGTGGAGGCTACCTCGCTGAATATGTTTAAAGCGCGGATAGATGGATTCCTGATCGGTAAGGGAATTAAGGGTTATGGGGATCAGGCGGGTAAGTGGTACTGATCCACGTCAGATCAGCCATGATCTTATTGAATGGCGGGGCAGGCTCGAGGGGCTAGATGGCCTACTCCTGCTCCTATTTCTTATGTTCTTATGTTCCTATAAGAAATAGGAGCAGGAGTAGGCCATCTGGCCCTTCGAGCCTGCCCCGCCATTCAACAAGATCATGGCTGATCTGAAGCGAATCAGTTCCACTTACCCGCCTGCTCCCCATATCCCCTAATTCCCTTATCGATCAGAAAACTCTCTACCCGTGATTTAGACATATTCAACGAGGAAGCCTCCACCACTTCAATGGGCAGAGAATTCCAGAGATTCACTACCCTCTGAGAGAAGAAGTTCCCCCTCAACTCTGTTCTGAACCGGCCCCCCCTTATTTTGAGGCTGTGCCCTCTAGTTCTGGTTTCCCTTCTAAGTGGAAAGAATCTCTCCACCTCTACCCTATCCAGCCCCTTCATTATCTTATATGTCTCTATAAGATCATCCCTCATCCTTCTAAACTCCAACGAGTACAGACCCAATCTGTTTAATCTCTCCTCATAAGCTACACCCCTCATCTCCGGTATCAACCTGGTGAACCTTCTCTGCACTCCCTCCAAGACCAATATATCCTTTCGCAAATAAGGGGACCAAAACTGCACACAGTACTCCAGTTGCGGCCTCACCAGTGCCTTGTACAGTTGCAGCAAGACCTCCCTGCTTTTATATTCTATCCCCCTCGCGATAAAGGCCAACATTCCATTCGCCTTCTTGATTACCTGCTGCTCCTGCAGACTGAGCTTTTGCGATTCGTGCACAAGGACCCCCAGGTCCCTCTGCACAGTCGCACGATGTAATTTTTCTCCATTTACATAATATTCCAATTTACTATTATTTCTTCCAAAGTGGATAACCTCACATTTGCTAACGTTATATTCCATCTGCCAGATCCTCGCCCACTCGCTCAGCCTATCCAAATCTCTCTGCAGACTTTCCGCGTCCTCCACGCAATTCGCTTTCCCACTCACCTTCGTGTCATCAGCAAACTTGAATACCCTAGATTCAGTCCCCTCCTCCAGATCATCTATGTAAATGGTAAACAATTGAGGCCCCAGCACCGATCCCTGCGGCACGCCACTGGTCACCAACTGCCAACCAGAAAAGCACCCATTTATCCCAACTCTCTGCTTCCTGTTAGATAGCCAATCCCCAATCCATGCCAACACCTTACCCCTAACTCCGTGTACCCCAATCTTCTGCAGCAACCTTTTGTGAGGCACCTTATCGAACGCCTTCTGTAAATCTAAAAACACCACATCCACCGGTTCCCCTCTGTCAACCGCACTAGTGACATCTTCATAAAAGTCCAGTAGATTCGTCAAACACGACTTTCCCTTCATGAATCCATGCTGCGTCTGCTTGATCGAACCATTCTTATTCAGGTGCTCTGTTATTTCCTCTTTAATAATGGACTCTAGCATCTTCCCAACTACGGACGTTAAGCTAACCGGCCTGTAGTTACCCGCCTTTTGTCTACTTCCTTTTTTAAACAGCGGCGTAACAGTAGCTGTTTTCCAGTCAGCCGGCACTACCCCAGAGTCCAGCGAATTCTGATAAATTACTACTAACGTATCTGCTATTACCTCAGCCATTTCTTTCAGTACCCTGGGATGCATTCCATCCGGGCCCGGGGACTTGTCTACCTTCAGTCCTATTAGTCTACCAAGCACCACCTCCTTAGTAACAGTAATTGTATTAAGGACCTCCCCTCCCACCAACTCTCGATCTCTAATATTCGGCAAACTATTTGTGTCTTCCACCGTGAAGACCGACACAAAGAACTTATTTAAAGTCTCAGCCATTTCCTCGTTTTCCACTATTAAATCCCCCCTCTCATCTTCCAAGGGTCCAACATTCACTCTAGCCACTCTATTCCTTTTTATATACTTGTAAAAACTTTTACTGTCATTTTTTATATTTTGAGCTAGTTTAGTTTCATAATCCATCTTTCCTTTCTGAATCGCTTTCTTAGTCGTTCTTTGTTTTTCTTTAAAGCTTTCCCAATCCACTAATTCTCCACTATTTTTGGCCACTCTGTACGCATCTGATTTTATTTTAATTCTCTCCTTTATTTCCTTCGTTATCCACGTCCGGTTATCCTTTTTCTTACAGTCCTTCTTTATCACCGGAATATATTTTTGCTGAGTACTTAAAAAAATCTCCTTAAAAATCCTCCACTGTTCCTCAGCTGTCCTACCTACCAGTCTGCTCGCCCAGTCTACATTAGCCAATTCCGCCCTCATCCTATCATACTCCCCTCTGTTCAAGCAGAGGACACTGGTTTGGGACCCTACTTTCTCACCCTCCATCTGTATCAGAAATTCCACCACAGACTTCTATCAGGTCGCCGCGCAACCTCCGTCGTTCCAGTGAGAACAAACCAAGTTTCTCCAACCTCTCCTCATAGCTAATGCCCTCCATACCAGGCAACATCCTGGTAAATCTTTTCTGTACCCCCTCTAAAGCCTCCACATCCTTCTGATAGTGTGGTGACCAGAATTGAACACTATATTCCAAGTGCGGCCTAACTAAGGTTCCATATATAACTAACTAAGGTTCTATAGATGGCAGATGGAGTTTAATCCGGACAAATGTGAGGTAATGCATTTCAGAAGGTCTAATACAGATAGGAAATTTACAGTAGATGGCAGAACCCTTAAAAGTATTGATCGGCAAAGGGATCTGGGTGTACAGGTACACAGGTCACTGAAGGTGGCAATGCAAGTGGAGAAGGTAGTCAAGAAGGCATGCGGCATGCTTGCCTTCATTGGCCGAGGCATTGAGTTTAAAAATGGGCAAGTCATGTTGCAGCTTCATAGAACCTTACTTAGCCTGCACAGCCAGACAGGCTGTCCTGTCTGGAGACAATACACATCTCTTTAACCTGTGCTAATGCTCCCTCCATCCACATTGTCTGTATCTTTAAGACCTGGCTGGCTGTAGGGATTCGCATTCTAATCAGTATTCTGTAACTTGATTTTGTGTCTCTGTGCACTGTTTGAGAGCACATTTCCACTCCATCTGATGAAGGAGCAGCGCTCCGAAAACTTATGGTATTTGCTACCAAATAAACCTGTCGGACTTTAACCTGGTGTTGTTAAAACTCTTACTCCTTTCGGCAAGCCAGTTCTGGATCCACAGGGCAGCAGCCCCTTGGATCCCATGCCCTCTCACTTTTTCTAGAAGGCTTGCATGGGGGACCTTATCGAACGCCTTGCTAAAATCCATATAAACCACATCTCCCGCATAAATATATATATCAATATATATTTATCTTTAGCGATGGAAAGGAATAGGTATATACCGAAGGGCAAGAGTTATAGCTGGGGGAAAGGAAATTATGATGCGATTAGGCGAGATTTAGGATGCATAGGTTGGGGAAGGAAACTGCAGGGGATGGGCACAATTGAAATGTGGAGCTTGTTTAAGGAACAGCTACTGGGTGTCCTTGATAAGTATGTACCTGTCAGGCAGGCAGGAAGTGGTTGAGTGAGGGAACCGTGGTTTACGAAAGAAGTTGAATCTCTTGTGAAGAAGAAGAAGGAGACTTATGTAAAGATGAGACATGAAGGCTCAGGTAGGGCGCTTGAGAGTTACAAGTTAGCCAGGAAGGACCTAAAGAGAGAGCTAAGAAGAGCCAGGAGGGGACATGAGAAGTCTTTGGCAGGTAGGATCAAGGAAAACCCTAAAGCCTTCGATCGGTATGTCAGGAATAAAAGAATGACGAGGGTAAGATTAGAGCCAGTCAAGGACAGTAATGGGAAGTTGTGCGGGGAGCCTGAAGAGACAGGAGAGGCGCTAAATGAATATGTTTCGTCAGTATTCATGCAGGAAAAAGACAATGTTGTCAAGGAGAATACTGAGATACAGGCTATTGGACTAGACGGGATTGAGGTTAATAAGGAGGAGGTGTTAGCAATTCTGGAAAGTGTGAAATTAGATAAGTCCCCTGAGCCGGATGGGATTTATCCCAGGATTCCCTGGGAGGCCAGGGAGGAGATTGCAAAGCCTTTGGCTTTGATCTTTATGTCGTCATTGTCTACAGGAATAGTGCCAGAAGACTGGAGGATCGCAAATGTTGTCCCCTTGTTCAAGAAGGGGAGTAGAGACAACCCTGGTAATTATAGACCAGTGAGTTGTGGGCAAAGTCTTGGAAAGGATTATAAGAGATAGGATTTATAATCATCGCGAAAGGAATAATTTGATTAGGGATAGTCAACACAGTTTTGTGAAGGATAGGTCGTGCCTCACAAACCTGATTGAGTTCTTTGAGAAGGTGACCAAAGAGGTGGATGAGGGGAAAGCAGTTGATGTGGTGTATATGGATTTCAGTAAAGCATTTGATAAGGTTTCCCACGGTAAGCTATTGCAAAAGATACAGAGGCATGGGATTGAGGGTGATTTAGCAGTTTGGATCAGGAATTGGCAAGCTGTAAGAATCTTGTGGAGATGCCGGCGTTGGACTGGGGTAAGCACAGTAAGAAGTCTCACAACACCAGGTTAAAGTCCAACAGGTTTATTTGGTAGCAAATACCATAAGCTTTCGGAGCTTGCTGCTCCTTCGTACCATAAAAGCTTATGGTATTTGCTACCAAATAAACCTGTTGGACTTTAACCTGGTGTTGTGAGACTTCAAGCTGTAAGAAGACAGAGGGTGGTGGTTGATGGGAAATGTCCATCCTGGAGTTCAGTTACTAGTGGTGTACCGCAAGGATCTGTTTTGGGGCCACTGCTGTTTGTCATTTTTATAAATGACCTGGATGAGGACGTAGAAGGATGGGTTAGTAAATTTGCAGATGACACTAAAGTCGGTGGAGTTGTGGACAGTGCGGAAGGTTGTTGCAGGTTACAGAGGGACATAGATAAGCTGCAGAGCTGGGCTAAGAGGTGGCAAATGGAGTTTAATGCAGAAAAGTGTGAGGTGATTCACTTTGGAAGGAGTAACAGGATTACAGAGTACTGGGCTAATGGTAAGATACTTGGTCGTGTGGATGAACAGAGAGATCTTGGTGTGCATGTGCATAGATCCCTGAAAGTTGGCACCCAGGTTGATAGGGTTGTTAAGAAGGCGTCCGGAGTGTTCTCTTTTATTGGTAGAGGGATTGAGTTTCGGAGCCAGGAGGTCATGTTGCAGCTGTACAAAACTCTGGTGCAGCCGCACTTGAAGTATTGCGTACAGTTCTGGTCACCGCATTATAGGAAGGATGTGGAAGCATTGGAAAGGGTGCAGAGGAGATTTACTAGGATGTTGCCTGGTATGGTGGGAAAATCGTATGAGGAAAGGCTGAGGGACTTGAGGTTGTTTTCGTTAGAGAGAAGAAGTTTAAGAGGTGACTTAATAGAGGCATACAAGATGATCAGAGGATTAGATAGGGTGGATAGTGAGAGCCTTTTTCCTCGGATGGTGAGAGCTAGCACGAGGGGACATAGCTTTAAATTGAGGGGTGAGAGATATAGGACAGATGTCAGAGGTAGGTTCTTTACTCAGAGAGTAGTAAGGGCGTGGAATGCCCTGCCTGCAGCAGTAGTGGACTCACCAACATTAAGGGCATTTAAATGGTTATTGGATAACCAGATGGATGATATTGGAATAGTGTAGGTTAGATGGGCTTTAGATTGGTTTCACTGGTCGGCGCAACATCGAGGCCCGAAGGGCCTGTACTGCGCTGTAATGTTCTGTGTTCTATATATATATCAGAATATATAAATATATATCAATGATTTGGAGGAAAATGTAACTGGTTTGGTTAGTACGTTTGCGGACGACACAAAGGTTGGTGGATTTGTGGATAGCGATGAGGACCATCAGAGGATACAGCAGGATATAGATCAGTTGGAGACTTGGGCGGAGAGATGGCAGAAGGATGTGGAAAAGATTGAAAGGGTGCAGAGGAGATTTACAAGAATGTTGCCTGGATTGAGTGGCATACCTTATGAGGATAGGCTGAGGGAGCTCGGTCTTTTCTCCTTGGAGAGACGTAGGATGAGAGGAGACCTAATAGATGTATACAAGGTGTTGAGAGGCATAGATCGGGTGGAGTCTCAGAGGCTTTTTCCCAGGGTGGAAATGGCTACTACGAGAGGACACAGGTTTAAGGTGCTGGGGGGTAGGTACAGGGGAAATGTTAGGGGGAAGTTTTTCACACACAGGGTGGTGGGCGAGTGGAATCGGCTGCCGTCAGTGGTGGTGGAGGCGAACTCAATAGGGTCTTTTAAGAGACTCCTGGATGAGTACATGGGACTTAATAGGATGGAGGGTTATAGATAGGCCTAAAAGGTAGGGATATGTTCGGCACAACATCGTGGGCCGAAGGGCCTGTTCTGTGCTGTACTGTTCTATATTTATATATCTGGTGTAGAGAATTCCAAAGATTCAAAACCTTTTGAGTGAAATAATCTATCCGCACCTCTGTTCTAAATGATTGGCCCCTCATCCTGAGACTGTGCCCCTGTGCTTTAGATTTCCAGACCAGTGGAAACAATCTCACAGCCTCTACTGCGTTAAGTCCAATAGAATCTTGCACTTTTCAATGAAATTGCTCTCAAACGCAAAAACACTGGAGAATTTCAGCCCAATTAACTTAAATTGGACAGCTCCTTTATCCCTGGGACCAATCCGGAGAACCTTTGCTAATTTTCTCCATCTGCCATCTTATTGTCCACCCACTTAACCTGTCGACATCTTATTGCAACCTCTCAGTGTCCCCCCCCCCCCCCAGGTTACCTTTCCACCTAGTTTGGTATCATCAAGAAACTTAGATAGATTACTCTCTGTCCATAGAATCCCTACAGTACTGAAGGAGGCCATTCAGCCCATTGAGTCTGCACCGACTCTCCAAAAGAGAATCTTACCCACCCCCACCTCCTGTCCCCCCTACCCCACCCCCTGTCCTATCCCCATAACCCTATGCATTTGCTGTGGCCAATCCACCTAACCTGCACATACTTGGATACCGAGGGGCAATTTATCATAGCCAATCCATCTAACCTGTACATCTTTGGAATGTGGGAGGAAACTGGAACTCCCGGAGGAAACCCGTGCAGACACAGGGAGAATGTGCAAACTCCACACAGACAGTGACTCAAGTCCAGAATTGAACCGGGGTCCCTGGTGCTGTGAGGCAACAGTGCTAACCACCGTGGCGTCTAAGTCATTAATACAGATAGTAAATAGCTGAGGCCCCAGCACTGATCCTTGCGGAACTGCACTATTCACTGCCTGCCAATGTGTAAAAGTCCCATTTATGCCCATTCTCTGTTTTCTATCTGTTGACCAATTTTCTATCCATACTGCCATCAACTTCATGAGCCCTTATCTTGCCTATTAACCTTTAGCTACTCTCTTCCTTTTTTATGCACGATCACCTTTCAACCTTCAAAACTCGAATGAGTATTGGCTCAACCTCATAGATTCGGGATCATGATCAATTGGGTCAGTGGGCTGACGAATGGCAGATGGAGTTTAATTTAGATAAATGCGAGGTGATGCATTATGGCAGATTGAACCAGGGCAGGACTTACTCAGTTAATGGTAGGGCAATGGGGGAGAGTTACAGAACAAAGAGATCTCGGGGTACATGTTCATAGCTCCTTGAAAGTGGAGTCACAGGTGGACAAAGTGATGAAGAAGGCATTCGGCATGCTTGGTTTCATCGGTCAGAACATTGAAGGTAGTCATGATGTGGAGATATTGAATACAGAAGTTGGGACGTCTTGTTGAAATTGGACAAGACATTGGTAAGGCCACACTTGGAATACTGTGTACAGTTCTGGTCACCCTATTATAGAAAGGACATTATTAAACTAGAAAGAGTGCAGAAAAGATTTACCAGGATGCTACCGGGACTTGATGGTTTGAGTTATAAGGAGAGGCTGGATAGACTTCAGATTTTTTCCCTGGAACGTAGGAGGCTGAGGAGTGAGATTATAGAGGTCGATAAAATAATGAGGGGCATCGGTCAGCTAGATAGTAAATATCTTTTCCCAAAGATAGGGGAGTCTAAAACTAGAGGGCATAGGTTTAAGGTGAGAGGGGAGAGATACAAAAGTGTCGAGAGGGGCAGTTGTTTTCACACAGAGGGTGGCGAGTGTTAGTTGGGATTCTGGCTGAGAGGCGTTCAGTCATGATACCATGGATGGTAGCTTCGCACCATTGGCTCCTCAGCCAATCACATACATCAAACGTCCGAACCTGCGGTTCCTCTCGTACTGAGCAGGATTACTATTGCAACAACACTTTGTAATCATCAGTAGGGTAAAACTAACCTGTCTCATGACAGTCTAATCCCAGCTCACGTTCCCTATTAGTGGGTGAACAATCCAACGCTTGGTGAATTCTGCTTCACAATGATAGGAAGAGCCGACATTGAAGGATCAACAAGTGACATCGCTGTGAATGCTTGCCTGCCAGAGGCAGTAGTAGAGGCGGGTACAATTTTGTCTTTTAAAAAGCGTTTAGACAGTTACATGGGTACGATGGATATAAAAGAACAAAGAACAATACAGCACAGGAACAGGCCCTTCGGCCTGTTCCTGTGGTACAGAGGGGTGACCTGGGAAGAAAATTTGTTTTTTTTTAAGCGCGCGGGAGGTTTAAAAGCAGGCAGCACTATTCAGCGGGCAGCGTTGTAGTGGGCAGCGGAGTGAGCAGGGAGCAGAGTGAGAGCTAAAGGGCTTTGGCTGATCGGGCTTCGGCGTAAACAGGCAGAGGCAGGGTAGGTTTCTGTTCTTCGTTCATCCAGTAATTTAAAGAAAGGGGTAATTATGAGTGGGAGGCCAATTTTTTTGCTGTTGGTGTTGGATGTGGGAGTTCATGGAGTCGCCGAGCCTCCCGGAAGTCCATATCTGCACCAGGTGCATCGAACTGCAGCTCCTGAGAGACCGCATTAGGGAACTGGAGCTGCGGCTCGATGACCTTAGTCTAGTCAGGGAAAATGAGAAGTTAATAGATAGAAGTTACAGGCAGGTCGTCACACCAGGGCCACGGGAGGAAGACACGTGGGTCACGGTTAGGAAGGGTAAAGGTCACGTACCAAGGAGTACCCCGGTGGTTGTCCCCCTTAACAGTAAGGGATGGGTGTCAGATGGGAGAGAGGAGGGGAGAGAGCAGTCAGTGATGGGATCCCCTGTGGTTGTCCCCCTCCAAAATAATATACCATTTTGGATACTGTGCGGGGGTATGACCCTCCAGGGGTAAACCACGGTGACCAGGTCACTGGCACGGAATTGGGCTCTGTGACTCAGGAGGGAAAGAGGGGAACCAGGAGAGCAATAGTAGTGGGGGATGAAATGGTTAGAGGCACAGACAGGCGGTTCTGTGGGCGTGAACGAGACTCCAGGATGGTAGTCTGCCCCCCTGGTGCCGGGGTCCTGGATGTCTCTGAGCGGGTAGGAAGCATCCTAAAAAAGGCGGGTAACCATTCAGACGTCATTGTCCACATTGGTGCAAATGACGTAGGCAGAAAGAGCAGGGAGGTCCTGAGAGAGCAATTCAGGGAGTTGGGTAGTAGGCTAAAAAGCAGGGCCTCTAGGGTAGCAATCTCTGGACTACTCCCAGTGCCACAAGCTAGTGAGGCTAAGAACAGGGAGACTGCACAGCTGAATGCGTGGCTAAAGGACTGGTGCAGGAGGGAGGGTTTCGGATTCGTGGATCACTGGGAAGTCTTCAAGATGGCACCTGTGCAAGAAGGACGGGTTGCACCTAAACTGGAGGGGCACGAATATCCTAGCTGGGAGTTTTGCTAGTGTGGTTCGGGTGGTTTTAAACTAATGTGGCAGGGGGGTGGGGATCTGAACAATAGGTCAATAAGCACAGAGGCTGGGGACGAGGTTGGGGCCAAGACAAGGCTATCTAAGAGGAAGAGCATTCTGGGGGAGGATGACCTCAGTGGGCCTGGAGGTCTGGAGTGCATCTGCTTCAATGCAAGGACCGTCATGGGCAAGACAGATGAGCTTAGAGCCTTAATGCTTGCGTGGAACTTGGATGTGGTTGCAGTGACGGAGACTTGGTTGAAAGAAGGACAGGACTGGCAGCTGAATATTCCTGGGTATAAGTGTTTTAGGCGAGACAGAGGAGGGGCGAGGAGAGGTGGGGGAGTAGTAATGCCATATCTAGAACCATAGAAAATTACAGCTCAGAAACAGGCCTTTTGGCCCTTCTTGTCTGTGCCGAACCATTTTATGCCTAGTCCCACTGACCTGCACTTGGACCATATCCCTCCACACCCCTCTCATCCATGAACCCGTCCAAGTTTTTCTTAAATGTTAAAAGTGACCCCGCATTTACCACTTTATCTGGCAGCTCATTCCACACTCCCACACTCTCTGCGTGAAGAAGCCCCCCCTAATATTCCCTTTAAACTTTTCTCCTTTCACCCTTAACCCATGCCCTCTGGTTTTTTTCTCCCCTCGCCTCAGCGGAAAAAGCCTGCTTGCATTCACTCTATCTATACCCATCAAAATCTTATACACCTCTATCAAATCTCCCCTCAATCTTCTACGCTCCAGGGAATAAAGTCCCAACCTATTCAATCTCTCTCTGTAACTCAGCTTCTCAAGTCCCGGCAACATCCTTGTGAACCTTCTCTGCACTCTTTCAATCTTATTTACATCCTTCCTGTAACTAGGTGACCAAAACTGTACACAATACTCCAAATTCGGCCTCACCAATGCCTTATATAACCGTACCATAACACTCCAACTTTTATACTCGATACTCCGATTTATAAAGGCCAATGTGCCAAAGGCACTCTTTACGACCCTATCCACCTGTGACGTCACTTTTAGGGAACTCTGTACCTGTATTCCCAGATCCCTCTGTTCAACTGCACTCTTCAGAGTCCTACCATTTACCCTGTACGTTCTACTTTGGTTTGTCCTTCCAAAGTGCAATATCTCACACTTGTCTGCGTTAAATTCCATTTGCCATTTTTCAGCCCATTTTTCTAGTTGGTCCAAATCCCTCTGCAAGCTTTGAAAACCTTCCTCACTGTCCACTACACCTCCAATCTTTGTATCATCAGCAAACTTGCTGATCCAATTGACCACATTATCATCCAGGTCATTGATATAGATGACAAACAACAATGGACCCAACACCGATCCCTGCGGCACACCACTAGTCACAGGCCTCCACTCAGAGAAGCAATCCTCCACAACCACTCTCTGGCTTCTTCCATTGAGCCAGTGTCTTATCCAATTTACTACCTCCCCATGTATACCCAGCGACTGAACCTTCCTAACTAACCTCCCATGAGGGACCTTGTCAAAGGCCTTGCTGAAATCCAGGTAGACAACATCCACCGCCTTCCCTTCATCCACTTTCCTGGTAACCTCCTCGAAAAACTCTAATAGATTGGTCAAACATGACCTACCACGCACAAAGCCATGTTGACTCTCCCTAATAAGTCCCTGTCTATCCAAATATTTGTAGATCCTATCCCTTATCACACCTTCCAATAACTTGCCCACCACCGACGTCAAACTTACTGGCCGATAATTTCCCGGATTTCTTTTGGAACCTTTTTTAAACAACGGAACAACATGAGCCACCCTCCAATCATCCGGCACCTCCCCCGTGAATACTGACATTTTAAATATGTCTGCCAGGGCCCCTGCAAGTTCAACACTAGCTTCCCTCAAGGTCCGTGGGAATACCCTGTCCGGTCCTGGGGATTTATCCACTCTGATTTGCCTCAAGACAGCGAGCCCCTCCTCCCCTTTAATCTGTAAAGGTTCCATGGCCTCCCTACCAGTTTGCCCTATTTCCGTAGACTCCATGCCCGTTTCCTCAGTAAATACGGATGCAAAAAAACCATTTAGTATCTCTGTGAACTTTTTTTATTGCGGGACATGGGTGTCATTGGCTGGCCAGCATTTATTGCCCATCCCTAGTTGCCCTCGAGGTGGTGGTGAGCTGCCTTCTCGAAACGCTGCAGTCCATGTTCTGTGGGTTGACCCACAATGCCGTTAGGGAGGGAATTCCAGGATTTTGACCCAACGATTGTGAAGGAAAGGCGATATATTCCCAAGTCAGGACAGTGAGTGGCTTGGAGAGGAGGCTCCAGGTGGTGGTGTTCCCATTTATGTGCTGCCCTTGTCCTTCTAGATGGAAGTGTTCGTGGATTTGGAAGGTGCTGTCTAAGGATCTTGGTGAATTTCTGGCCAACTGTCTACATACTCGCTTCCGTATTTCCCACTGACTCTTTGGGGGCCTGTAACACACTCCAAGTAATGTAGCTGCCCCTCAGTAACATGGCTCCCCCTCAGTAACATGGCTGCCCCTCAGTAACATGGCTGCCCCCTCAGTAATGTAGCTGCCCCCTTTATATTCCTAAATTCTACTCACAAAGCCTCATTTGAAGACCCTTCCAAGATATCAGAGGCTGGAAATCCTGCAGCATGTAACTCACCTCCTGACTGCCCCAAAGCCTGTCCACCTTCTACGGGCACAAGTCAGGATTGTGAAGGGATGGTTGCCAAATTTACTGATGACGCAAAGATCGTGTGGAAAGTAAGTTGCGAAGAAAACATGAGACAACAAAATGATATGGATAGGTTGAGTGAGTGGACACAAATCTGACAAATGAAGTACAACATAGGCATTTAGCCAGGACAAATAAAAAGAAGCTTATTATCTAAACGGTGAGAGATTGCAGAGCTCTGAGGTACAGAGGGATCTGGGTGTCCTAGTGCATGAAACACAAAAGGCCCATGTGCAGGTACAGCAAATAATTGAAAAAGCTAATAGAATGTTGTCATTTATTGTGAGGGTAATTGAATACAAGGGTTATGTTTCAGCTGTATAGGCCATTGGTGAGAATACATCTGGAGTATTGTGTACAGTGTTGGTCTCCTTATTTAAGGAAAGATATAAATGTGTTGGCAGCAATTCAGAGAAGGTTTACTAAACTAATACCAGGAATGGGAGGGTTGTCTTCTGGGAAAGGTTAGAGCATAGAACATAGAACAGTACAGCACAGAACAGGCCCTTCGGCCCACGATGTTGTGCCGAGCTTTATCAGAAACCAAGATCAAGCTATCCCACTCCCTATCATCCTGGTGTGCTCCATTTGCCTATCCAATAACCGCTTAAATGTTCCTAAAGTGTCTGACTCCACTATCACTGCAGGCAGTCCATTCCACACCCCAACCACTCTCTGCGTAAAGAACCTACCTCTGATATCCTTCCTATATCTCCCACCATGAACCCTATAGTTGTGCCCCCTTGTAATAGCTCCATCCACCCGAGGAAATAGTCTTTGAACGTTCACTCTATCTATCCCCTTCATCATTTTATAAACCTCCGGTCCAGAGAGAACAGCCCTAGCTCCCTCAACCTTTCCTCATAAGACCTACCTCAACCTTTCCTCATAAGACCTACCCTCCAAACCAGGCACCCTCCAAACCAGGTTGGAGAGGTGCGCTTTGTATCCGCTGGAGTTTAGATGAGTGAGGCAGAACTTGATTGAAACCTTTAAGATGCTGAGGGGGTATTGACAGGGTAGATGTGGACAGGGTCGTAAAGAGTGCCTTTGGTACATTGGCCTTTATAAATCGGAGTATCGAGTATAAAAGTTGGAGTGTTATGGTAAGGTTATATAAGGCATTGGTGAGGCCGAATTTGGAGTATTGTGTACAGTTTTGGTCACCTAGTTACAGGAAGGATGTAAATAAGGTTGAAAGAGTGCAGAGAAGGCTCACAAGGATGTTGCCGGGACTTGAGAAGCTGAGTTACAGAGAGAGATTGAATAGGTTGGGACTTTATTCCCTGGAGCGTAGAAGATTGAGGGGAGATTTGATAGCGGTGTATAAGATTTTGATGGGTATAGATAGAGTGAATGCAAGCAGGCTTTTTCCGCTGAGGCTAGGGGAGAAAAAAACCAGAGGGCATGGGTTAAGGGTGAAAGGAGAAAAGTTTAAAGGGAATATTAGGGGGGGCTTCTTCACGCAGAGAGTGGTGGGAGTGTGGAATGAGCTGCCAGATAAAGTGGTAAATGCCCATTAACATTTAAGAAAAACTTGGACGGGTTCATGGATGAGAGGGGTGTGGAGGGATATGGTCCAAGTGCAGGTCAGTGGGACGAGGCAAAAAATGGTTCGGCACAGACAAGAAGGGCCAAAAGGCCTGTTTCTGAGCTGTAATTTTCTATGGTTCTATGGTTCTAGGATGTTTCCTCTTGTGGGAGAATCTCGAACAAGGGGTCACTCTTTAAAAATAAGAGACACTCATTTAACACCGAGATGAGGAGAAAGTTTTTTCTGAGGGTTGAGAGTTTCTGGAAGTTTCTTCCTCAAAAGGCAATAGCAGCAGAATCTGAATATTTTTAAGGCAGAGTGAGGTAGAATCCTGATTAACAAGGGGGTGAAAGGTTATTGGGGTGAAAGCTTATTGGGGGTCGGCAGGAATATGGGGTTGAGGTTACAATCAGATCAGCCATGATCTTATAGAATGGGGGAGCAGACTGGAGGGGCCGAGTGGCCTATGTTCATCCTCCTCTTTTGCACTGATGTGCTGGAGTCCATCACTGAGGATGGGGATACTTGTTGTCTCTTCCTCCAATGAGTTGTTTCACTGGCCACCACCATTCACGACTGGGTGTGGCAGGAATGCAGAGCTTTAAATGATCTGTTAGGTGTGGAAGTGATTAGCTGTCTATCACAAACTGATAATGATGTTTGATGCTGTAATCCTGTATTGTAGCTTCACCAGGTGACGGCAAGCCCTTCTGCACTCTTCTGTAAAAATCCCACAGTGTGGCACTCTCACATCCTGTGGCCAGAGTATGGATCATCCACTTCAGTTTCTGGTCAGTGGTCAGCCCCAGGATGTTGATGGCCTCATGTGGCTGGATTGCTGCTTCTTCCACCTACCCCAAACTGTCTTCTGAAAAAGCCCCAAGGCTATGAAACTGGCTAACAGCTGGTATGACTCCACCTCCAATCCTGGCCTCGCCTCTGCAGCTATCTAAAATTTTGTCTGCCTGTATTTGTCTGCCCCTCGCCCTCTGCCCTTCACCCTCTGCCCCTCACCATCCTCACCCTCGCCCTCTGCCCCTCAACCTCTGCCCCCACCATCCCTCACCCTCTGCCCCCACCATCCCTCACCCTTGCCCCCACCATCCCTCACCCTCTGCCCCACCATCCCTCGCCCTCTGCCCCTTGCCCTCTGCCCCTCACTCTCTGCCCTCACCATCCGTCACCCTCGCCCTCTGCCCCTCACCTTCCACCCCTTGCCCTCTGCCCGTCACCATCCCTCACTTTCACCCTCTGCCCCTTGCCCTCTGACCCTCGACATCCCTCGCCCTCGCTGTGCCTTTTCCTCCCTCATCTTCCCCAGGGCTTGCTTGCTGTTTTTCTTGGTTTCTTGCTGACAATTTCAGCTATATGTCATTTCGCAGAGCCTCAGACTGACCCTTGTCTGGATTCTGGCACACTTGTAATTCGCTAAAATTCATCTCCTTCTCAAGTTGTGACTAAGAGGCACTTGTAAATTCCACATCTCCCTCAACAACAAGGTGTTTGTTTGGAGACTTTTCTCAGGAGTTGAGGTAAGGAAGGAGCTGTTTCTGAGATAATGGAGAGATTACTCAAAGGTTTCACTGCATTTCTAAACCCAATGAAACGGGTGGCAGGAGCCTGGAAATGAATTGCAACAAGTCACGGCTCACTGTGCGGAGTCTGTACATTCTCCCCGTGTCTGTGTGGGTTTCCGCCGGGTGCTCCGGTTTCCTCCCACAGTCCAAAGATGTGTTAGGTTGATTGGCCATTCTAAATTTCCCGAGTGTCAGGGAAATTAGCAAGGGTAAATATATGGGGTTATGGGAATAGGGCCTGGATGGGATTGTGGTCGGTGCAGACTCGATGGGCTGAATGGGCTCCCTCTGCACAATAAGTATTCTATGATTCTATGAAGTCACACACACTCCTGACATTTATTGCTCATCCCTAATTGCCATTGGGAAGGTGGTGGTGAGCTGCCTTCTTGAACCGCTGCAGTCCCTGAGGTGTAGCTACAGCCATGATGTGGAGATGCCAGCGTTGGACTGGGGTAAGCACAGTAAGAAGTCTCACAGCACCAGGTTAAAGTCCAACAGGTTTATTTGGCAGCACAATCCACAAGCTTTCGGAGTGCTGCTCCTTCATCAGAGCCTTCAACATGTCACCGATGAAGACGAACATCTCGCCAATGCCATCCCCACAAGCCCACTTCTTGTCTTCAAACAACCGCAAAACCTCAAACAGACCATTGTTCGCAGCAAACTACCCAGCCTTCAAGAGAACAGTGACCACGACACCACACAACCCTGCCACAGCAATCTCTGCAAGACGTGCCAGATCATCGACACGGATGCCATCATCTCACGTGAGAACACCATCCAACAGGTACACGGTACATACGAGAGTCATAGAGGTTTACAGCATGGAAACAAGCCCTTCGGCCCAACTTGTCCATGCCGCCCTTTTTTTTAAAACCCCTAAGCTAATCCCAATTGCCCGCATTTGGCCCATATCCCTCTATACCCATCGTACCCATGTAACTATCTAAATGCTTTTTAAAAGACAAAATTGTACTCGCCTCTACTACTACCTCTGGCAGCTTGTTCCAGGCACTCACCACCCTCTGTGTGAAAATATTGTCCCTCTGGACACTTTTGTATCTCTCCCCTCTCACCTTAAACCTATGCCCTCTAGTTTTAGACTCCCCTACCTTGGGAAAAGATATTGACTATCTAGCTGATCTGTGCCCCTCATTATTTTATAGACCTCTATAAGGTCACCCCTCAGCCTCCTACGCTCCAATGAAAAAAGTCCCAGTCGATCCAGCCTCTCCTTATAACTCAATCCATCAAGTCCCAGTAGCATCCTAGTAAATATTTTCTGCACTCTTTCTAGTTTAATAATATCCTTTCTATAATAGGGTGACCAGAATTCCACACAGTATTTCAAATGTGGCCTTACCAATGTCTTGTACAACTTCAACAAGACGTCCCAACTCCTGTATTCAATGTTCTGACCAATGAAACCAAGCATGCCGAATGCCTTCTTCACCACTCTGTCCACCTGTGACTCCACTTTCAAGGAGCTATGAACATGTACCCCTAGATCTCTTTGTTCTGTAACTCTCCCCAATGCCCCACCATTAACTGAGTAAGTCCTGCCCTGGTTCAATCTACCAAAATGCATCACCTTGCATTTGTCTAAATTCTGGTCGCCTTATTACAGGAAGGATGTGGAAAAAATTGAAAGGGTGCAGAGGAGATTTACAAGGATGTTGCCTGGATTGAGTGGCATGCCTTATGAGGATAGGCTGAGGGAGCTCGGTCTTTTCTCCTTGGAGAGACGTAGGATGAGAGGAGACCTAATAGAGGTATACAAGGTGTTGAGAGGCACAGATCGGGTGGACTCTCAGAGGCTTTTTCCCAGGGTGGAAATGGCTGCTACGAGAGGACACAGGTTTAAGGTGCTGGGGGGTAGGGACAGGGGAAATGTTAGGGGGAAGTTTTTCACACACAGGGTGGTGGGCGAGTGGAATCGGCTGCCGTCAGTGGTGGTGGAGGCAAACTCAATAGGGTCTTTTAAGAGACTCCTGGATGAGTACATGGGACTTAATAGGATGGAGGGTTATGGGTAGGCCTAAAAGGTAGGGATATGTTCGGCACAACTTGTGGGGCCGAAGGGCCTGTTTTGTGCTGTAGTTTTTCTCTGTTTCTTTCTATGTTTCTTCTAAACTCCATCTGCCATTCGTCAGCCCACTGGCCCAATTGATCAAGATTCCGTTGCAATTGGAGATAACGTTCTTCACTGTCCACTATGCCACCAATCTTAGTGTCATCTGCAAACTTACTAACCATGCCTCCTATATTCTCATCCAAATCATTAATATAAATGACAAATAACAGTGGACCCAGCACTGATCCCTGAGGCACACCGCTTGCAACCCAGCCGATGTTGTCTACCTGATACGCTGCATGAAAGGATATCCCGAGGCATGGTACATTGGGGCGACCATGCAGACGCTATGACAACGGATGAATGAACACCATTTGACAATCCCCAGGCAGGAGTGTTCTCTTCCTGTTGGGGAACATAGAAACATAGAAAAACTACAGCACAAAACAGGCCCTTCGGCCCCACAAGTTGTGCTGAACATATCCCTACGTTCTAGGCCTACCTATAACCCTCCATCCTATTAAGTCCCATGTACTCATCCAGGAGTCTCTTAAAATACCCTATTGAGTTTGCCTCCACCACCACTGACGGCATGCGATTCCACTCGCCCACCACCCTCTGTGTGAAAAACTTCCCCCTCACATTTCCCCTGTACCTACCCCCCAGCACCTTAAACCTGTGTCCTCTCATAGCAGCCATTTCCACCCTGGGAAAAAGCCTCTGAGAGTCCACCCGATCTATGCCTCTCAACATCTTATATACCTCTATTAGGTCTCCTCTCATCTTACGTCTCTCCAAGGAGAAAAGACCAAGCTCCCTCAGCCTATCCTCATAAGGCATGCCACTCAATCCAGGCAACATCCTTGTAAATCTCCTCTGCACCCTTTCAATCTTTTCCACATCCTTCCTGTAATGAGGCGACCAGAACTGAGCACAGTACTCCAAGTGGGGTCTGACGAGGGTCTTATATAGCTGCATCATTATCCCGGGACTCCTAAACTCAATCCCTCGATTGATAAAGGCCAGCACACCATATGCCTTCTTAACCACCTCCTCCACCTGCGGGGCCGATTTTAGAGCCCTATGGAACCGGACCCCAAGGTCCTTCTGATCCTCTACAGTACTAAGAGTCTTTCCCTTTAAATTGTACTCCTTCATCCCATTTGACCTGCCAAAATGGACCACTGCACATTTATCTGGGTGGAAGTCCATCTGCCACTTCTCCGCCCAGTCTTGCATCCTATCTATGTCCCTCTGTAACTTCTGACATCCCTCCAGACTATCCACAACCCCACCAACCTTCGTGTCTTCGGCAAACTTACCAACCCATCCCTCCACTTCCTCATCCAGGTCACTTCAGCAGTCATGGGCATTCGGCCTCTGATCTTTGGATAATTATAAGGAAATTATAATTCCCACATTATAGGAAAGATGTGGAAGTGTTGGAAAGGGTGCAGAGGAGATTTACCAGGATGTTGCCTGGTATGGTGGGAAAATCGTATGAGGAAAGGCTGAGGGGCTTGAGGTTGTTTTCGTTAGAGAGGAGAAGGTTAAGAAGTGACTTAATAGAAGCATACAAGATGATCAGAGGATTAGATAGGGTGGATAGTGAGAGCCTTTTTCCTCGGATGGTGTTGGCTAGCACGAGGGGACATAGCTTTAAATTGAGGGGTGAGAGATATAGGACAGATGTTAGAGGTAGGTTCTTTACTCAGAGAGTAGTAAGGGCGTGGAATGCCCTGCCTGCAGCAATGGTGGACTCGTCAACGTTGAGAGCGTTCAAGTGGTTATTGGATAAACATATGGATGATATTGGAATAGTGTAGATTAGAGGGGCTTTAGATTGGTACCACTGGTCGGCGCAACATCGAGGGCCGAAGGGCCTGTACTGCGCTGTAATGTTCTATGTTCTAAGCGTTCTCCAAGGCGGCCTTCACGACATACAACAAAGCAGAATTGCTGAGCAGAAACTGATAGCCAAGTTCTGCACACATGAGAACGGCCTCAACCGGGATCTTGGGTTCATGTCACACTATCTGTAAGCCCCACGACTTGCCTGGGTTTGCAAAATGTCACGAACTGTCCTGTCTGGAGACAATACACATCTCTTTAACCTGTGCTTAACCCTCTCTCCACTCACATTGTCTGTACCTTTAAGACTTGATTACCTGTAAAGACTCGCATTCCAACCATTATTTTGTAAATTGAGTTTGTGTCTTTATATGCCCTGTTTGTGAACTGAAATCCCAGTCACCTGACGACGGGGCAGCGCTCCGAAAGCTTGTGGCTTGTGCTACCAAATAAACCTGTTGGACTTTAACCTGGTGTTGTGAGACTTCTTACTGTGTAGGTACAGCCACAGTGCTGTTAGGGAGGGAATTCCAGGATTTTGACCCAGTGACAGTGAAGGAACGGCGATATATTTGCAAGTCAGCATGGTGAGTGACTTGGAGGGGAACCTCCGGGTGGTGGTGTTCCAATCTATCTACTTCTCCTGTCCTTCTAGATGGTAGAGGTTGTGGGTTTGGAAGGTGCTGTCTAAGGAGGCCTGTCTTTCTGATGGAATGGTTATGAGATTGAAAGCTCAGGTCAGGGTCAATTTGTTTATAGCCATTCCACAAATCTTTCCTCTTTTCAAAGGTTCTGCCTTTGTCTCGTCTGTGTTGTGTGCAGTTCAATCTGTGTGATTAAAGATTGTAAACAGGAGGCTGAGATGTTTAGAGTTCTTGCTTGACTTTTATTTGTTTCTCTTCTTGTTAAATCAACCCAACTTAAACAGGCCCAAGAGCTGTTTAATTGCTGCTGAAGCTGGAGACAGGCGAGGAAAGTGTTTAATGTGGAGTCACTGGGGAGATTGATGGAGAAAATGCCACTCAGAAGAGGTCCCTTTACTCGTCACATTGAAAGAAAGCACTGTGTTAGTCCTTGACTGCAAAACTACTAGGATTTCCGTTGCTATGGAGACCCAGCCTGAGGCCCAGGAAGCGGAAGGTTTATTTAAATAAATGCAAGGTACTACTGTGACCCTACCATGAATAAAAAGCACAGGTTGCTGTTTAAATCTTTGCAAAGATAATCTTTACTTGGTTTCAATAGAACATTGAAATGGAATCATTTGCCCAGTTGAGGCTTTGACCATGAGTCACATTGAGTGAGGAGGTTTGGTCATTATCTGCTGGGATGGATCACAGTTCGACTTCTTTGCTCCCTGGGTCCAGGAAAGCACATGTTTCAGTTGTAGTTTGCTGCCCCTAGGGAACCCTGGCCAACCATGCAGTTTGATGAAATTCTTGTTGAGGGGTTAGTTGCCATGATGATAAGAAATGAGTAAATGGGTGGCAGGGCCTCTCACACGGACATGATTTCGGGCCTCTCTCTCTGGGGGCTCTCCACGTCTCCATTTATCCTCCCAGATTACAGAACCCGGCAGAGACCAAGGGAATGGCTGATTGGCTGAGCTCATTGCAATTGTTTCTTGTTGGCAGGCCGACCCCCCCCCCCCCCCCCCCCCCCACCCCGACCAGTCCCCCAAGCAGGCCCACCACACTCGCAACACACATCTCTCCCACCCCTACAGGCTCCAGCAGTTTCCTGACAACTGCCCCTTACTGCCAACTGGCCCATCCCTTCCCAAATGCCACCCACCCCTTCCTCTCAATCAGACACTCCTGATCTGAACAACTAGCCATTTAAAATTTCCTCATGTCAGCATAACTTCTTGAACTAATTGTATTAAACCGCTCCCTGTTCATCTGAAAATTGTCTTCCTATGTTTGAAAAGCATGAAATTCAACAAACAGAAAAGGATTTATCCTGTCATGACAAACACACAATCCTCAACACATCTGGCATTAAGAGAGCTATACACACTGACTCTCACTGGGGTACGGGTCCCACACACACTGACTCTCACTGGGGTACGGGTTCCACACACACTGACTCTCACTGGGGTACGGGTCCCACACACACTGAGTCTCACTGGGGTACGGGTTCCACACACACTGACTCTCACTGGGGTACGGGTTCCACACACACTGACTCTCACTGGGGTACGGGTCCCACACACACTGAGTCTCACTGGGGTACGGGTTCCACACACACTGACTCTCACTGGGGTACGGGTTCTACACACACTGACAGTCCCGAGGGTACGGGTTCCACACACGCTGACTCTCACTGGGGTACGGGTTCCACACACACTGACTCTCACTGGGGTATGGGTCCCACACACACTGACTCTCACTGGGGTACGGGTTCCACACACACTGACTCTCACTGGGGTATGGGTCCCACACACACTGACTCTCACTGGGGTATGGGTCCCACACACACTGACTCGCACTGGGGTACGGGTCCCACACACGCTGACTCTCACTGGGGTACGGGTTCCACACACACTGACTCTCACTGGGGTACGGGTTCTACACACACTGACTCTCACTGGGGTACGGGTCCCACACACACTGACTCTCACTGGGGTACGGGTTCCACACACACTGACTCTCACTGGGGTACGGGTCCCACACACACTGACTCTCACTGGGGTACGGGTTCCACACACACTGACTCTCACTGGGGTATGGGTCCCACACACACTGACTCTCACTGGGGTATGGGTCCCACACACACTGACTCTCACTGGGGTACGGGTTCCACACACACTGACTCTCACTGGGGTATGGGTCCCACACACACTGACTCTCACTGGGGTATGGGTCCCACACACACTGACTCTCACTGGGGTACGGGTTCCACACACACTGACTCTCACTGGGGTACGGGTTCCACACACACTGACTCTCACTGGGGTACGGGTCCCACACACACTGACTCTCACTGGGGTACGGGTCCCACACACACTGACTCTCACTGGGGTACGGGTTCCACACACACTGACTCTCACTGGGGTATGGGTCCCACACACACTGACTCTCACTGGGGTATGGGTCCCACACACACTGACTCTCACTGGGGTACGGGTTCCACACACACTGACTCTCACTGGGGTATGGGTCCCACACACACTGACTCTCACTGGGGTATGGGTCCCACACACACTGACTCTCACTGGGGTACGGGTTCCACACACACTGACTCTCACTGGGGTACGGGTTCCACACACACTGACTCTCACTGGGGTACGGGTCCCACACACACTGACTCTCACTGGGGTACGGGTCCCACACACACTGACTCTCACTGGGGTACGGGTTCCACACATGCTGACTCTCACTGGGGTACGGGTCCTACACACACTGACTCTCACTGGGGTACGGGTCCCACACACACTGACTCTCACTGGGGTACGGGTCCCACACACACTGACTCTCACTGGGGTACGGGTTCCACACACACTGACTCTCACTGGGATACGGGTCCCACACACACTGACTCTCACTGGGTACGGGTTCTGCGGATCCGAAGGCGTTGCATTAAGGCAGTTAGTGCTACTTTTGTAGGTGTGTCCCTGACTCCGGTGGAACTTGGGGAGCAATGATTGGCAGATATGAGAAAAAGTTGATTGAATTGAGTTTTTAATCAGATTCCAATCCATTTTGGTTGCTCCTTGTCTGGACCGAGGCAGCATCTGAGGGGTGACAATTCAGAATGCAGCAAATCCACACAGAGTTACTGGGTTTGACATTGAGAATTTTCTGACCTTCCAGCCCAAGCTGAGGCCGCTGTGACTAACAAGGCGGCAGCTCCTGCCAGCTCCGTATGTTTGACTGTGGCTGTCAGGCTTCAGGGTCCGCTAGGCCTCTCTGCAAGACGCCACTGGGTCTTTTCAGGAAGCTTGAGGAAAGTTAACTGTCTGTAAATCTCCTCGTCATTACCATGGTAACCAGGCTGAGGAGAACCTGAGACAACGCAATATTACATTCATCTGGAGAACATTGGAACCAAAAATATTTTGCTAACAGCTTGAAGTTTTATATTTGAGCTAAGGAGCTGGCTGTCTGCGTAGAATTGTAATAAACAACAGCTGCTTCCAGCTTCTTTTACAGATGATTGTGAGGTTTGATTTATTTGTTAGCTGTGCCCTCTGACCCCAGCCTGTCACGAGGCCAGTTTGAAATGCCTTTCTCCCAAAATTAAAACATTCATTCTCTCTGAACACAGCCTCAGCCGGGTCACCGCCTCAACCAGGTCACCGGGTCACCGCCTCAACCAGGTCACCGGGTCACCGCCTCAGCCGGGTCACCGCCTCAACCAGGTCACCGGGTCACTGCCTCAGCCGGGTCACCAGGTCACCGCCTCAACCAGGTCACCAGGTCACCGCCTCAACCAGGTCACCGGGTCACCGCCTCAACCAGGTCACCAGGTCACCGCCTCAACCAGGTCACCGGGTCACTGCCTCAGCCAGGTCACCGCCTCAACCAGGTCACCAGGTCACTGCCTCAGCCGGGTCACCGCCTCAACCAGGTCACCGGGTCACCGCCTCAACCAGGTCACCGGGTCACTGCCTCAACCAGGTCACCGGGTCACCGCCTCAGCCAGGTCACTGGGTCACCGCCTCAACCAGGTCACCGGGTCACCGCCTCAGCCAGGTCACTGGGTCACCGCCTCAACCAGGTCACCGGGTCACTGCCTCAGCCGGGTCACTGCCTCAGCCAGGTCACCGGGTCACCGCCTCAACCAGGTCACCGGGTCACCGCCTCAGCCAGGTCACTGGGTCACCGCCTCAACCAGGTCACCGGGTCACCGCCTCAGCCAGGTCACTGGGTCACCGCCTCAGCCAGGTCACTGGGTCAGCAAGGTCACTGCCTCAGCCAGGTCACTGGGTCACCGCCTCAGCCGGGTCACCAGGTCACCGCCTCAACCAGGTCACTGGGTCAGCAAGGTCACTGGGTCAGCAAGGTCACTGCCTCAGCCGGGTCACCAGGTCACCGCCTCAGCCAGGTCACTGGGTCAGCAAGGTCACTGCCTCAGCCAGGTCACCGGGTCACCGCCTCAGCCAGGTCACTGGGTCACCGCCTCAGCCGGGTCACTGGGTCAGCAAGGTCACTGGGTCAGCAAGGTCACTGCCTCAGCCGGGTCACCGGGTCACCGCCTCAGCCAGGTCACCGGGTCACCGCCTCAGCCGGGTCACCGGGTCACTGCCTCAGCCAGGTCACCGGGTCACCGCCTCAGCCGGGTCACCGGGTCACTGCCTCAGCCAGGTCACCGGGTCACTGCCTCAGCCTGGTCACCAGGTCACTGCCTCAGCCGGGTCACCGGGTCACCGCCTCAGCCGGGTCACCGGGTCACTGCCTCAGCCAGGTCACCGGGTCACTGCCTCATCCGGGTCACCGCCTGAGCCAGGTCACTGGGTCACCGCCTCATCCGGGTCACCGCCTCAGCCAGGTCACTGGGTCACCGCCTCAGCCAGGTCACCGGGTCAGCCAGGTCACCACCTCGGCCTGGTCACCGCCTCAGCCAGGTCACCGGGTCAGCCTGGTCACCGGGTCACCGCCTCAGCCAGGTCACCGGGTCAGCCAGGTCAGCGCCTCAGCCAGGTCACCGGGTCACCAGGTCACCGGGTCACTGCCTCAGCCAGGTCACTGGGTCAGCCGGGTCACCAGGTCACCGCCTCAGCCGGGTCACCGTGTCAGCCGGGTCACTGCCTCAGCCGGGTCACCGGGTCACCACCTCAGCCAGGTCACTGGGTCAGCAAGGTCACTACCTCAGCCGAGTCACCATGTCACCGGGTCACCGCCTCAGCCGGGTCACCGGGTCACCACCTCAGCCAGGTCACTGGGTCAGCAAGGTCACTACCTCAGCCGAGTCACCATGTCACCGGGTCACCGCCTCAGCCGGGTCACCGCCTCGGCCGGGTCACCGCCTCAGCTGGGTCACTGGGTCAGCCTGGTCACCGGGTCACCGCCTCACCCAGGTCACCGGGTCAGCCAGGTCACCAGGTCAGCTTAGTGTCCACACGGGAATGGTGATGGCCGGATGGTGCCATGAGGATAAGACTGTCGCTCTGGTTCACAGGTAGGACTGGGGGGTATTGGCAGAGAGAACAGGCCTGAGTTGGAGCCAAAGCGATGTCAGATAATGGGTGAGGATGAGCAGATTTGGTGTGGGGTGAAGAGTTGCGTAGAATGGGTATCTGAGAATTAAAGTGTTGTGGTGAGAGTCGTTGTAGGATAAATGGAACAGGATTGTGGTTTGGTTTGATATCAGCGGGACAGAGATTGGGATTAGAGTCCGTTGGAATTGGAATGGCGTTAACTTGCCTGGTTTAAAAAATATTGATTGAAAGTCAGAAGACAGTGAGTTGTGCTGACTGTCTTGTGAACTGGAGGATGCTGGACAGGGGTGTTCCCCAGGGGTCAGTGCTCCTACAACGGCAATTTTAAAGATTGTGATGTTGGAATATAAAATAAAATGTTAAGCTTTGTTAATGATACCAAACTTGGTGACCTGTCAAATGGTGAGGGCGATACATCTAACTGGAAATGAAGGTAAAGATTAAACCCAGTGACTACAACCAGTCAGAGTAAACAGGGTGGGCAGCAAACAATCATTCAGGACAAAGCTACTCAGCAACCTTGGAGACAGGGCCTCAGCAAACTGCTGACTGTAAAAGCTGGAATAGGCACTCTGTGGGATAATGGCAACCCAAATCGATTGGCTGGGGACCATCACCATTTTTCCTGGAAAGTGACCAGTTTACCTCCGATTATCCTGGAACCTTAAAGTATCTCTAAAAAAAAGAGATGGCGCCGGTGTGAAGTGACTTCTTGCGAGCTGTCCCCAGCATTTCCTCAAATTCCAACTTTTACTCTCGTTCTACGCTCTTAATTCCTTTAAACTTCTGAATAATGCTCAATACTACATTCCACACCCTCGCCTTTCCTTCTCCCCTATGGACTCTATGAATGATATATTTTGCCTGTATAGCGCACAAGAAACAATACTTTTCACTGTATCCCAATACAAAGAGTCATCGAGCATTACAGCACAGAAACAGGCCCTTCAGCCCAATAGATCCATGCTGACCATGGTGCCCTCCCAGCGAGTCCCAATCGCCCGCGTTTGGCCCATATCCCTTGAATCCTTTCCCATCCATGTACGTATCTAAATGCTGTGTAAGTGTTGCTATTGAACCTGCCTCAACTACTTTCTCTGGCAGCTCATTCCATATCCGCATCACCCTCTGCGTGAAGAAGTTGCCCCTCCGGTCCCTTTTAAATCTTTGCCCTTTCACCTTAAACCTGTGCCTTCTAGTTTCCAATTCCCCTTCCCTGGGAAAAAGACGATGTGCGTTCATCCTATCGATGCCCCTCATGATTTTATGTACCTCAATAAAGTCACCCCTCATTCTCCTACGTACCAAGGATTAAAGCCCTAACCTGGCCAACCGCTCCCTATAACTCAGGCCCACGAGTCCTGGCAACATCCTGGTAAATATTCTCTGTGCTCTTTCCAGTTTATCAATGTCTTTCCTAGAACAGGGTGACCAAAACTGTCCACAATACTCCAAGTGCGGCTTCACCAATGACTAATACAAGTGTAACACAATGTCCCAACTTTTATACTCAATGCCCTGACTGATGAAGGCCACTGTGCTAATCGCCTTCTTTACCACTCTGCCTACCTGTGACGCTGTTTTCAATGAACTATGTGCTTGTACTCCTTGGTCCCTCTGTTCCTCAACATTCCCCAGGACCCTACCATTCACTGTATAAGTCCTACCCTGTTCCAAAATGCATGTGACAATAATGGATCAAATCAAATCAGAAATGTGAGCAACAGGTGAAGCTAGCTGTTTCACGCTGTTACTATGTAGCAGCAACAAGAGTGATATTCAGCACTAACAGGAAGCTGCCATCAAGCCAAAAAGACACAAAGGAGTAATGTGTGAATGAATTTCAGTGTCAGTGTGATGCTAGGTGTGTAGGACGTACATCCCAAAGACTGGCGGACCATATCAAACAGCATGTCCCAGCAGCGGTTCACAATGGGCAAGGTACAGACAGTACCCAAGCAGCCCGTGCCAGTAAAACTCAAATCACAGTGTCTGACATTTTGTGGTGGGGAAATATATTAATACCAGGAGCCTGCAGACAGAAACATCAAAAATAGGAGCAGGACAAAGAACAAAGAACAGTACAGCACAGGAAACAGGCCCTTCGGCCCTCCAAGCCTGTGCCGCTCATTAGTCCAACTAGACCAATCGTTTGTATCCCTCTATTCCCAGAATGCTCATGTGACTATCCAGGTAAGTCTTAAACGATGTCAGCATGTCTGCCTCCACCACCCTACTTGGCAGCGTATTCCAGGCCCCCACCACTCTCTGTGTAAAAAACGTCCCTCTGATATCTCAGTTATACCTCGCCCCTCTCACCTTGAGCCCGTGACCCCTTGTGATCGTCACCTCCGACCTGGGAAAAAGCTTCCCACTGTTCACCCTATCTATACCCTTCATAATTTTGTACACCTCTATTAGGTCTCCCCTCATTCTCCGTCTTTCCAGGGAGAATAAGCCCAGTTTACCCAATCTCTTCTCATAGCTAAGACCCTCCATACCAGGCAACATCCTGGTAAACCTTCTCTGCACTCTCTCTAAAGCCTCCGCATCCTTCTGGTAGTGCAGCGACCAGAACTGGACGCAGTACTCCAAATGTGGCCTAACCAGCGTTCTATACAGCTGCATCATCAGACTCCAGCTTTTATACTCTATACGCCGTCCTATAAAGGCAAGCATACCATACCATATGCCTTCTTCACCACCTTCTCCACCTGTGCTGCCACCTTGAAGGATTTGTGGACTTGCACACCTAGGTTCCTCTGTGTTTCTATACTCTTGATGGCTCTGCCATTTATTGTATAACTCCCCCCTACATTATGTGAGGAATAAAAGAATGACCAGGGTGAGGTTAGGGCCGGTCAAGGACAGTGGTGGGAACTTGTGTATGGAATCAGTAGAGATAGGCGAGGTGATGAATGAATACTTTTCTTCAGTGTTCACCAAGGAGAGGGGCCATGTTTTTCAGGAAGAGAAGGTGTTACAGGCTAATAGGCTGGAGGAAATAGATGTTCGGAGGGAGGATGTCCTGGCAGTTTTGAATAAACTGAAGGTCGATAAGTCCCCTGGGCCTGATGAAATGTATCCTAGGATTCTTTGGGAGGCGAGGGATGAGATTGCAGAGCCTTTGGCTTTGATCTTTGGGTCCTCGCTGTCCACGGGGATGGTGCCGGAGGACTGGAGAGTGGCAAATGTTGTTCCTCTGTTTAAGAAAGGGAATAGAAATGACCCTGGTAATTATAGACCGGTTAGTCTGACTTCGGTGGTTGGTAAATTGATGGAAAAGGTCCTTAGGGATGGGATTTACGACCATTTAGAAAGATGCGGATTAATCCGGGATAGTCAGCACGGATTTGTGAAGGGCAAATCGTGCCTCACAAATTTGATAGAATTTTTTGAGGAGGTAACTAGGTGTGTTGATGAAGGTAGGGCGGTTGATGTCATATACATGGATTTTAGTAAGGCGTTTGATAAGGTCCCCCATGGTCGGCTTATGATGAAAGTAAGGAGGTGTGGGATAGAGGGAAAGTTGGCCGATTGGATAGGTAACTGGCTATCTGATCGAAGACAGAGGGTGGTGGTGGATGGAAAATTTTCGGACTGGAGGCAGGTTGCTAGCGGAGTGCCGCAGGGATCGGTGCTTGGTCCTCTGCTCTTTGTGATTTTTATTAATGACTTAGAGGAGGGGGCTGAAGGGTGGATCAGTAAATTTGCTGATGACACCAAGATTGGTGGAGTAGTGGATGAGGTGGAGGGGTGTTGTAGGCTGCAAAGAGACATAGATAGGATGCAAAGCTGGGCTGAAAAATGGCAAATGGAGTTTAACCCTGATAAATGTGAGGTGATTCATTTTGGTCGGACAAATTTAAATGTGGATTACAGGGTCAAAGGTAGAGTTCTGAAGACTGTGGAGGAACAGAGAGATCTTGGGGTCCATATCCACAGATCTCTAAAGGTTGCCACTCAAGTGGATAGAGCTGTGAAGAAGGCATATAGTGTGTTAGCTTTTATTAACAGGGGGTTGGAGTTTAAGAGCCGTGGGGTTATGCTGCAACTGTACAGGACCTTGGTGAGACCGCATTTGGAATATTGCGTGCAGTTCTGGTCACCTCACTATAAGAAGGATGTGGAAGCGCTGGAGAGAGTGCAGAGGAGATTTACCAGGATGCTGCCTGGTTTGGAGTGTCGGTCTTATGAGGAAAGGTTGAGGGAGCTGGGGCTGTTCTCTCTGGAGCGGAGGAGATTGAGGGGAGACTTAATAGAGGTTTATAAAATGATGAAGGGGATAGATCGAGTGAACGTTCAAAGACTATTTCCTCGGGTGGATGGAGCTATTACAAGGGGGCATAACTATAGGGTTCATGGTGGGAGATATAGGAAGGATATCAGAGGTAGGTTCTTCACGCAGAGAGTGGTTGGGGTGTGGAATGGACTGCCTGCAGGGATAGTGGAGTCAGACACTTTAGGAACATTTAAGCGGTTATTGGATAGGCACATGGAGCACACCAGGATGGTAGGGAGTGGGATAGCTTGATCTTGGTTTCAGATGAAGGTCGGCACAACATCGTGGGCCGAAGGGCCTGTTCTGTGCTGTACTGTTCTATGTTCTATGTACATTAGTTCTTCCAAAATGCATCACTTCGCATTTATCTGGATTAAATTCCATCTGCCATTTCTCCACCCAATTTTCCAGCCTGTCTATATCCTGCTGTATTGTCCGACAATGTTCATCGCTATTCGCAAGTCCAGCCATCTTCGTGTCATCCGCAATCTTGCTGATAACATCAGTTACACTTTCTTCCAAATCATTTATATATATCACAAATAGCAGAGGTCCCAGTACAGAGCCCTGCGGAACACCACTGGTCACAGACCTCCAGCCGGAAAAAGACCCTTCGACTGCTACCCTCTGTCTCCTGTGGCCAAGCCAGTTCTCTACCCATCTAGCCACCCCTCCTTGTATCCCATGAGCCTTAACCTTCTTAACCAACCTGCTATGAGGGACTTTGTCAAATGCCTTACTGAAATCCATATAGGCGACATCCACGGCCCTTCCTTCGTCAACCGTTTTTGTCACTTCCTCAAAAAACTCCACCAAATTTGTAAGGCACGACCTCCCTCTTACAAAACCATGCTGTCTGTCACTAATGAGATTGTTCCGTTCTAAATGCGCATACATCCTGTCTCTAAGAATCCTCTCTAACAACTTCCCTACCACGGACGTCAAGCTCACCGGCCTATAATTACCTGGGTTATCCCTGCTACCCTTCTTAAATAACGGTACCACATTCGCTATCCTCCAATCCTCAGGGACCTCCCCTGTGTCCAATGAAGAGACAAAGATTTCCGTCAGAGACCCAGCAATTACATCTCTTGTTTCCCTGAGCAGTCTAGGATAGATAAGGAGGAGGCCATTTGGCCCTTTGAGCCTGCATCACCGTTCAATATGATCATGGCTGATCATGAACTGTCAGTATCCCACTCCCACTTTCTCTCCATACCCCTTGTTCCCTTTCGCCACAAGGGCCACGTCCAGCTCCCTCTGGAACATATCTAACAAACTGGCCCCAACAGCTTTCTGTGGGAGAGAATTCCACAGGTTCACAACTCTCTAAGTGAAGAAGTTCTTCCTCATCTCAGTCCTGAATGGCTTACCCCTTATTCTTAGACTGTGACCCCGAGTTCTGAACTTCTCCAAAGTCAGGAACATTCTTCCCGTATCTGGCCTGTCCAGTCCCATTAGGATTTTATATGTTTCTCTGAGATCCCCTCTTATTCTTCAAAATTCCAGTGAGTACAAGCCCAGTCGATCCAGTTTCTCTTCATATGTCAGCCCTGCCACTCCAGGAATCAGTCTGGTGAACCTTTGCTGGACTCTCTCAGTAGCAAGAATGTCCTTCCTCAGACCAGGAGACCAACACTGCACACAATACTCAAGGTGTGGCCTCACCAAGGCCCTGTATAACTGCAGCAAGACATCCTTACTCCGATACTCAAATCCTCTTGCTATGAAGGCCAGAATGCCATTAGCTATCCTTACCACCTGCTGTACCTGCATGCCAACCTTCAGTGACTGTTCCACCATGTTCTCACCCATGATGGGTGAGATCCTAAATGAATATTTCTCATCAGTATTTACTGTTGAGAAAAGCATGGATGTTAGGGAACTTGGGGAAATAAATAGTGATGTCTTGAGGTGTGTACATATTACAGAGAAGGAGGTGCTGGAAGTCTTAAAGCGCATCAAGGTAGATAAATCCCCAGGACCTGATGAAGTGTATCCCAGGACATTGTGGGAGGCTAGGGAGGAAATTGCGGGTCCCCGAGCCGAGATATTTGAATCATCGATAGTCACGGGTGAGATGCCTGAAGTCTGGAGAATGGCAAATGTTGTGCCTTTGTTTAAAAAGGGCTGCAGGGAAAAGCCTGGGAACTACAGGCCAGTGAGCCTCACATCTGTGGTGGGTAAATTGTTGGAAGGTATTTTGAGAGACAGGATCGACAGGCATTTAGAGACGCAAGGACTGATCAGGGACAGCCAGCATGGCTTTGTGAGTGGAAAATCATTTCTCTCAAATTTAATTGACTTTTTGAAGGGGTAACCAAGAAGGTAGATGAGGGCAGTGCAGTTGATGTTGTCTACATGGACTTTAGCAAGGCCTTTGACAAGGTGGCTTTTTGACAGAAGCCAGAGGGTGGTTGGAGAGAGTTGTTTTTCAAACTGGAGGCTTGTGACCAGCAGTGTGCCTCAGGGATCAGTGCTGGGCCCGCTGTTGTTTGTCATTTATATTAATGATTTGGATGAGAATATAGGAGGCATGGTTAGTAAGTTTGCAGATGACACCAAGATTGGTGGCATAGTGGACAGTGCGGAAGGTTATCTCCAATTGCAGTGGGATCTTGATCAATTGGGCCAGTGGGCTGACGAATGGCAGATGGAGTTGAATTTAGACAAATGCGAGGTGATGCATTTTGGTAGATTGAACCAGGGCAGGACTTACTCAGTGAATGGTAGGGCGTTGGGGAGAGTTACAGAACAAAGAGATCAAGGGGAACATGTTCACAGCTCCTTGAAAGTGGAGCCACAGGTGGACAGAGTGGTGAAGAAGGCATTTGGCATGTTTGGTTTCATCGGTCAGAACATTGAATACAAGAGTTGGGACGTGTTGTTGAAGTTGTACAAGACATTGGTAAGGCCACACTTGGAATACTGTGTGCAATACTGTTGTAGGCTGCAAAGAGACACAGATAGGATGCAAAGCTGGGCTGAAAAATGGCAAATGGAGTTTAACCCTGATAAATGTGAGGTGATTCATTTTGGTAGGACTAATTTAAATGTGGATTACAGGGTCAAAGGTAGGGTTCTGAAAACTGTGGAGGAACAGAGAGATCTTGGGGTTCATATCCACAGATCTCTAAAGGTTGCCACTCAAGTGGATAGAGCTGTGAACAAGGCCTATAGTGTGTTAGCTTTTATTAACAGGGGTTGGAGTTTAAGAGCCGTGGGGTTATGCTGCAACTGTACAGGACCTTGGTGAGACCACATTTGGAATATTGTGTGCAAGAAGGACGGGTCACAACTAAGTTGGAAGGGCACGAATATCAAATACTATTTCCTCGGGTGGATAGAGCTATTACAAGGAGGCATAACTATAGGGTTCGTGGTGGGAGATACAGGAAGGATATCAGAGGTAGGTTCTTTACGCAGAGAGTGGTTGGGGTGTGGAATGGACTGCCTGCAGTGATAGTGGAGTCAGACACTTTAGGAACATTTAAGCGGTTATTGGATAGGCACATGGAGCACACCAGGATGATAGGGAGTGGGATAGCTTGATCTTGGTTTCAGATAAAGCTCGGCACAGCATCGTGGGCTGAAGGGCCTGTTCTGTGCTGTACTGTTCTATGTTCTATGTTCTAAGATACGGAGGCATGGGATTGAGGGTGATTTAGCAGTTTGGATCAGGAATTGGCCAGCTGTAAGAAGACAGAGGGTGGTGGTTGATGGGAAATGTTCATCCTGGAGTTCAGTTACTAGTTGTATGCCACAAGGATGTGTTTTGGGGCCACTGCTGTTTGTCATTTTTATAAATGACCTGGATGAGGGTGTAGAACAAAGAACAAAGAACAATACAGCACAGGAACAGGCCCTTCGGCCCTCCAAGCCCGTGCCGCTCCCTGGTCCAAACTAGACCATTCTTTTGTATCCCTCCATTCCCACTCCATTCATATGGCTATCTAGATAAGTCTTAAACGTTCCCAGTGTGTCCGCCTCCACCACCTTGCCTGGCAGCGCATTCCAGGCTCCCACCACCCTCTGTGTAAAATATGTCCTTCTGATATCTGTGTTAAACCTCCCCCCCTTCACCTTGAACCTATGACCCCTCGTGAACGTCACCACCGACCTGGGGAAAAGCTTCCCACCGTTCACCCTATCTATGCCTTTCATAATTTTATACACCTCTATTAAGTCTCCCCTCATCCCCAGTTTACCCAATCTCTCCTCATAACTAAGCCCCTCCATACCAGGCAACATCCTGGTAAACCTCCTCTGTCCTCTGAGTGGCAATCTTTAGAGATCTGTGGATATGGACCCCAAGATCTCTCTGTTCCTCCACAGTCTTCAGAACCCTACTTTTGACCCTGTAGTCCACATTTAAATTTGTCCTACCAAAATGAATCACCTCACATTTATCAGGGTTAAACTCCATTTGCCATTTTTCAGCCCAGCTTTGCATCCTATCTATGTCTCTTTGCAGCCTACAACATCCCTCCACCTCATTCACTACTCCACCAATCTTGGTGTCATCAGCAAATTTACTGATCCACCCTTCAGCCCCCTCCTCTAAGTCATTAATAAAAATCACAAAGAGCAGAGGACCAAGCACTGATCCCTGTGGCACACCGCTAGCAACCTGCCTCCAGTCCGAAAATTTTTCATCCACCACCACCCTCTGTCTTCGATCAGATAGCCAGTTACCTATCCAATCGGCCAACTTTCCCTCTATCCCACACCTCCTTACTTTCATCATAAGCCGACCATGGGGGACCTTATCAAACGCCTTACTAAAATCTATGTATATGACATCAACTGCCCTACCTTCATCAACACACTTTGTTACCTCCTCAAAAAATTCTATCAAATTTGTGAGGCATGACTTGCCCTTCACGAATCCGTACTGACTATCCCGGATTAATCCGCATCTTTCTAAATGGTCGTAAATCCCATCCCTAAGGACCTTTTCCATCAATTTACCAACCACCGAAGTGAGATTAACCGGTCTATAATTACCAGGGTCATTTCTATTCCCTTTCTTAAACAGAGGAACCACATTCGCCACTCTCCAGTCCTCTGACACCATCCCCGTGGACAGTGAGGACTCAAAGATCAAAGCCAAAGGCTCTGCAATCTCATCCCTTGCCTCCCAAAGAATCCTCGGATATATTTCATCAGGCCCAGGGGACTTATCGACCTTCAGTTTATTCAAAACTGCCAGATCATCCTCCCTCCGAACATCTTCTGCAATAGCCTTCTTCACCAGATCTGGTCACCCTATTATGGAAAGGATGTTATTCATCGAGAGAGATTGCAGAAAACATTTACTCGGATGCTACCGGGACTTGATGGTTTGAGTTATAAAGTCATAGAGCCATAGAGGTTTACAGCATTGTCCATGCCGCCCCTTTCTTTTAAAAACCCCTCAGCTAATCCCAATTGCCCGCATTTGGCCCATATCCCTTTCTACCCTCGTACCCATGTAACTATCTAAATGCTTTTTAAAAGACAAAATTGTCCCTGCCTCTACTACTACCTCTGGCAGCTTGTTCCAAACTCTCACCACCCTCTGTGTGAAAGAATTGCCCCTCTGGACACTTGTGTATCTTTCCCCTCTCACCTTAAACCAATGCCCTCTAGTTTTAGACTCCCCTACCTTTGAGAAAAGATATTGACTATCTAGCTGATCTATGCCCCTCATTATTTTATAGACCTCTATAAGATCACCCCTCAGCCTCCTGCACTCCAGAGAAAAAAGTACCAGTCTATCAGCCCCAGGGCCTGATGGCATCTATCCTCGACTGCTCAGGGAGACGAGAGATGAAATTGCTGGGCCTCTGACGGAAATCTTTGTCGCTTCTTTGGACACGGGTGAGGTCCCTGAGGATTGGAGGATAGCGAATGTGGTCCCGTTGTTTAAGAAGGGTAGCAGGGATAACCCGGGAAATTATAGGTTGGTGAGCTTGACGTCCGTGGTCGGGAAGTTGTTGGAGAGGATTCTTAGAGACAGGATGTATGTACATTTAGAACGGAACAATCTCGTTAGTGACAGACAGCATGGTTTTGTAAGAGGGAGGTCGTGCCTTACAAATTTGGTGGAGTTTTTTGAGGAAGTGACAAAAACGGTTGATGAAGGAAGGGCCGTGGATGTCGTCTATATGGATTTCAGTAAGGCATTTGACAAAGTCCCACATGGCAGGTTGGTTAAGAAGGTTAAGGCTCATGGGATACAAGGAGAAGTGGCTAGATGGGTGGAGAACTGGCTTGGCCATAGGAGACAGAGGGTAGTGGTTGAAGGGTCTTTTTCCGGCTGGAGGTCTGTGACCAGTGGTGTTCCGCAGGGCTCTGTACTGGGACCTCTGCTATTTGTGATATATATAAATGATTTGGAAGAAGCTGTAATTGGTGTAATCAGCAAGTTTGCGGATGACACGAAGATGGCTGGACTTGCGGATAGCGAAGAGCATTGTCGGGCAATACAGCAGGATATCGATAGGCTGGAAAATTGGGCGGAGAGGTGGCAGATGGAGTTTAATGCGGATCAATGCGAAGTGATGCATTTTGGAAGAAATAATGTAGGGAGGAGTTATACAATAAATGGCAGAGTCATCAGGAGTATAGAAACACAGAGGGACCGAGGTGTGCAAGTCCACAAATCCTTGAAGGTGGCAACACAGGTGGAGAAGGTGGTGAAGGAGGCATATGGTATGCTTGCCTTTATAGGACGGGGTATAGAGTATAAAAGCTGGAGTCTGATGATGCAGCTGTATAGAACGCTGGTTAGGCCACATTTGGAGTACTGCGTCCAGTTCTGGTCGCCGCACTACCAGAAGGACGTGGAGGCGTTAGAGAGAGTGCAGAGAAGGTTTACCAGGATGTTGCCTGGTATGGAGGGTCTTAGCTATGAGGAGAGATTGGGTAAACTGGGGTTGTTCTCCTTGGAAAGACGGAGAATGAGGGGAGATCTAATAGAGGTATACAAGATTATGAAGGGTATAGATAGGGTGAACAGTGGGAAGCTTTTTCCCAGGTCGGAGGTGACGATCACGAGGGGTCACGGGCTCAAGGTGAGAGGGGCGAAGTATAACTCAGATATCAGAGGGACGTTTTTTACATAGAGGGTGGTGGGGGCCTGGAATGCGCTGCCAAGTAGGGTGGTGGAGGCAGGCACGCTGACATCGTTTAAGACTTACCTGGATAGTCACATGAGCAGCCTGGGAATGGAGGGATACAAACGATTGGTCTAGTTGGACCAAGGAGCGGCCCAGGCTTGGAGGGCCGAAGGGCCTGTTTCCTGTGCTGTACTGTTCTTTGTTCTTTGTTTGTTATCCAGCCTCTCCTTATAACTCAATCCATCAAGTCCCGGTAGCATCCTATTAAATGTTTTCTGCACTCTTTCCAGTTTAATAATATCCTTTCTATAATAGGGTGACCAGAACTGTACACAGTATCCTAAGTGTGGCCTTACCAATGTCTTGTACAACTTCAACAAGACATTCCAACTCCTGTATTCAATGTTCTGACCTATGAAACCAAGCATGCCGAATGCCTTCCTCACCACTCTGTCCACCTGTGACTCCACTTTCAAGGAGCAATGAATATGTACCCCTCGATCTCTTTGTTCTGTAACTCTCCCCAAGTTATAAGGAGAGGTTGGATAGAGGCAGGTACAATTTTGAATTTTAAAAAGCATTAGACAGTTACATGGGTAAGATGGGTATGGAGGGATATGGGCCAAACACGGGCAATTGGAACGAGCTAAGTGGTTAAAAAAAAGGGCAGCATGGGCAAATTGGGCCAAAGGGCCTGTTTCCATGCTGTAACCCCTATGACTGTATGACTCTATGACGCTAAAACATTGTGAAATCAAAATTAATACTTGCGATATTTTCTGTTCCCAACTACCATGTGGTGTTCTGCAAAATGGAGGCGGGATTTTCCAGCCATGCGCGTCCCGAAATCGGTCAACGGTCCTTTCCATGGTCGACCCCTCGCCTGCTCCAATTCCCATGACAGGCGGGAGGGGAAAGTTCACCCCAGAGTGTGTGGGATCCCTACCTCAGTGAGAGTCAGTGTGTGTGGAACCCCAACCCCAGTGAGAGTCAGTGTGTGTGGGACCCGTACCCCAGTGAGAGTCAGTGTGTGTGGGACCCGTACCCCAGTGAGAGTCAGTGTGTGTGGAACCCGTACCCCAGTGAGACTCAGTGTGTATGGAACCCGTACCCCAGTGAGAGTCAGTGTGTGTGGAACCCCAACCCCAGTGAGAGTCAGTGTGTGTGGGACCCGTACCCCAGTGAGAGTCAGTGTGTGTGGGACCCCAACCCCAGTGAGAGTCAGTGTGTGTGGAACCCGTACCCCAGTGAGAGTCAGTGTGTGGGACCCGTGCCCCAGTGAGAGTCAGTGTGTGTGGAACCCGTACCCCAGTGAGAGTCACTGTGTGTGGAACCCGTACCCCAGTGAGAGTCAGTGTGTGGGACCCGTGCCCCAGTGAGAGTCAGTGTGTGTGGAACCCGTACCCTAGTGAGAGTCACTGTGTGTGGAACCCATACCCCAGTGAGAGTCAGTGTGTGTGGAACCTGTACCCCAGTCAGACTCAGTGTGTGTGGAACCCGTACCCCAGTGAGAGTCACTGTGTGTGGAACCCGTACCCCAGTGAGAGTCAGTGTGTGTGGAACCCGTACCCCAGTGTGAGTCAGTGTGTGTGGAACCCATACCCCAGTGAGAGTCACTGTGTGTGGAACCCGTACCCCAGTGAGAGTCAGTGTGTGTGGAACCCGTACCCCAGTGTGAGTCAGTGTGTGTGGAACCCATACCCCAGTGAGAGTCAGTGTGTGTGGAACCCATACCCCAGTGAGACTCAGTGTGTGTGGAACCCGTACCCCAGTGTGAGTCAGTGTGTGTGGGACCCATATCCCAGTGAGAGTCACTGTGTGTGGAACCTGTACCCCGGTGAGAGTCACTGTGTGTGGGACCCATACCCCAGAGAGAGTCATAACAACACAAGAACATAAGAAGTCGGAGCAGGAGTAGGCCATCTGGCCCCTCAAGCCTGCTCCGCCATTCAATAAGATCATGGCTGATCTTTTCATGGGCTCAGCTCCACTTACCCACCCGCTCACCATAACCCTTAATTCCTTTACTGTTCGAAAATTTATCTATCCTTGCCTTAAAAACATTCAATGAGGTAGCCTCAACTGCTTCACTGGGCAGGGAATTCCACAGATTCACAACCGTTTGTGTGAAGAAGTTCCTCCTCAAGGGCATGGAATGCCCTGCCTGCAGCAGTAACGGACTCGTCAACATGAAGAGCATTCAAATGGTTATTGGATAAACATATGGATGATATAAGAACATAAGAACATAAGAAATAGGAGCAGGAGTAGGCCATCTAGCCCCTCGAGCCTGCCCCGCCATTCAATAAGATCATGGCTGATCTGACGTGGATCAGTACCACTTACCCGCCTGATCCCCATAACCCTTAATTCCCTTACCGATCAGGAATCCATCCATCCGCGCTTTAAACATATTCAGCGAGGTAGCCTCCACCACCTCAGTGGGCAGAGAATTCCAGAGATTCACCACCCTCTGGGAGAAGAAGTTCCTCCTCAACTCTGTCTTAAACCGACCCCCCTTTATTTTGAGGCTGTGTCCTCTAGTTTTAACTTCCTTACTAAGTGGAAAGAATCTCTCCGCCTCCACCCTATCCAGCCCCCGCATTATCTTATAAGTCTCCATAAGATCCCCCCTCATCCTTCTAAACTCCAACGAGTACAAACCCAATCTCCTCAGCCTCTCCTCATAATCCAAACCCCTCATCTCCGGTATCAACCTGGTGAACCTTCTCTGCACTCCCTCCAATGCCAATATATCCTTCCTCATATAAGGGGACCAATACTGCACACAGTATTCCAGCTGCGGCCTCACCAATGCCCTGTACAGGTGCATCAAGACATCCCTGCTTTTATATTCTATCCCCCTCGCGATATAGGCCAACATCCCATTTGCCTTCTTGATCACCTGTTGTACCTGCAGACTGGGCTTTTGCGTCTCATGCACAAGGACCCCCAGGTCCCTTTGCACGGTAGCATATGGATGAGCTGCAGCTCCTGAGGGACCGCGTCAGGGAACTGGAGTAGCGGCTTGATGACCTTAGTCTAGTCACGGAGAATGAGAGACAAATAGACATGAGTTATAGGGAACGAGTTACACCGGGGCATCGGGAGGAAGACACGTGGGTCACAGTTAGGAGGAGTAAAGGTCAGAAGGGTAATGTACCAGAGAGTATTCCAGTGGCTGTCTCTCATAATAGGAAGGGCTCAGCGACAGGTGTGAGAGGGGAGGGGAGTGAGCAATTAGTGGTGGGGTCACCTGTGGTTGTCCCCCTTCAAAACAGGTATATTGTTTTGGATAGTGTGGTGGAGGATGAACTCTCCAGGGGTAAGCCACAGTGACCAGGTCACTGGCACACAGTCAGGCTCTGTGGCCCGGAAAGGAAAGAGAGGGATTAGGAGAGCAATAGTGGGGGGGACGCGTTGGTTAGAGGCACGGACAGGCGATTCTGTGGGTGCGAACAGGACTCCAGGATGATAGTCTGCCTACCTGGTGTTGGGGTACTGGACGTCTCCGAGCGGATAGGAGGCATATTCAAAGGGGAGGATAGAGAAACGGATATCATTGTACACATTGGTGCAAATGACATAGATAGGAAGAGCAGGGGGATCCTACGAGAGCAATTCAGGGAGTTGGGAAGGAGGCTAAAAAATAGGGCCTCCAGGGTGGCCATCTCTGGGCTGCTCCCAATGCCTCGGGCCAGTGAGGCTAGGAATAGGGAGATAGTACAATTGAACGCTTGGCTAAAGGACTGGTCCAGGAGGGAGGGCTTCATATTCCTGGATCACTGGGAAGTTTTCAAGAGAGAAGGGCACCTGTACAAGAAGGACGGGTCACAACTAAATTGGAAGGGCACGAATATCCTGGCTGGGAGTTTTGCTAGTGCAGTTCGGGTGGGTTGAAACTAATATGGCAGGGGGGTGGGTTTCAAAAAATTATGTCTACAAGTGTAGAGGCTGGGGATGTGCTTGGGGCCAGGACAAGGCTGGCAAAGAAGAAGAGCACTCTGGGGGAGGATGACCTCATTGGGCCTGGAGGTCTGGAGTGCATCTACTTCAATGCAAGGAGCATAGCAGGTAAGACAGACAAACTTTGGACCTTGATTTTTACGAGGAATTTTGATGTGGTTGCAGTGACAGAGACTTGGTTGAAAGAGGGACAGGGCTGGCAACTGAATATTCCGGGGTACAAGTGTTTTAGGCGAGACAGAGGAGGGGCCAAAAGAGGTGGGGGAGTAGCAGTATTAGTTAGAGAGCATATTACAGCAGTGCAGAGGGAGGACAATTCAGAGGGGTCGTGAAACGAGTCACTGTGGGTGGAGCTCAGAAACAGGAAGGGCGCAGTCACTATGTTGGGGGTATACTACAGGCCCCCCAACAGCCCAAGGGAAGTGGAAGAACGGATATGTCAGGAGGTAACGGATAGGTGCAGGAAAAATGGGGTTGTTGTAGTGGGAGACTTCAATTTCCCTGGTATAGACTGGAAACCGTGTAGGGCTGGGAGTCTGAATGGGGAGGCATTTGTAAAATGCGTACAGGAGGGTTCTTTGGAACAATATGTAGATAGCCCGACTAGAGAGGGGGCTATACTGGACCTCGTACTGAGGAATGAGCCCAGTCAGGTCTTCAAAGTTTCGGTAGGGGAACATGTGGCAAATAGTAACCACAATTCTGTTAGCTTTAGGATAGTGATGGAAAAGGATGAGTGGTGTCCCAAGGGTAAGGTGTTGGATTGGGGGAAGGCTAACTTTAGTGGGATTAGGCAGAAATTGGCAGCAGTTGATTGGGAGAGGCTGTTTGAGGGTAAATCCACATCTGGCATGTGGGAGTCTTTTCAGGAACAGTTGTTCGGGCTGCAGGATAGGCATGTGCCTCTAAAAAAGAAGGATAGGAAGGGTAGGATTCGAGAACCGTGGATAACCAGGGAAATTGAGGGATTGGTCAAAAAGAAAAGAGAGGCATACGTTAGGTCCAGGCAGCTAAAAACGGAGAGAGCTCTGGAGGAATACAAAGAAAGTAGGAAAGAACTAAAACGAGGAATCAGAAGGGCAAAAAGGGGTCACGAAATGTCCCTGGCAGATAGGATTAAGGAGAATCTCAAGGCATTTTATTCATACGTGAGGAACAAAAGGGTTGTCAGGGAAAAAATCGGACCTCTCAGGGACAAACGTGGGGAATTATGCTTAGAGCCCAAAGAAGTAGGGGAGATCCTAAATGAATACTTTGCGTCGGTATTCACAAAGGAGAGGGATGTGTTGACTGGGAGTGTCTCGGAGGGGAGTGTTGACCAGTTCGAGAAAATCTCCATTACAAGGGAGGAAGTGTTATGTTTTTTAGGGAATATAAAGACTGACAAATCCCCAGGGCCTGATGGAATCTATCCAAGGCTGCTCAGGGAGACGAGAGATGAAATCGCTGGGCCTCTGACGCAAATCTTTGTCTCGTCACTGGACACAGGTGAGGTCCCAGAGGATTGGAGGATAGCTCATGTGGTCCCGTTATTTAAGAAGGGTAGGAAGGATAACCCGGGAAATTATAGGCCAGTGAGCTTGACGTCCGTGGTAGGGAAGTTGTTGGAGAGGATTCTTAGAGATAGGATGTATGCGCATTTAGAAAGGAATAAACTCATTAACGATAGTCAGCATGGTTTTGAGAGAGGGAGGTCATGCCTCACTAACCTGGTGGAGTTTTTTGAAGAAGTGACCAGAATGGTTGATGAGGGAAGGGCCGTGGATGTCGTCTATATGGACTTTAGTAAAGCGTTTGACAAAGTCCATCATGGTAGGTTGGTGCAAAAGGTTGGATCTCATGGGATAAAGGGGGAGGTGGCTAGATGGGTGGAGAACTGGCTTGGTCATAGAAGTCAGAGGGTGGTAGTGGAAGGGTCTTTTTCCGGCTGGATGCCTGTGACTATTGGTGTTCCGCAGGGCTCTGTATTGGGACCTCTGCTGTTTGTGATTTATATAAACGATCTGGAAGAAGGTGTAACTGGGGTGATCAGTAAGTTTGCGGACAACACGAAAATGGCTGGACTTGCAGATAGTGAGGAACATTGTCAGAGGCTACAGAAGGATAGAGATAGGCTGGAAATTTGGGCAAAGAAATGGCAGATGGAGTTCAATCCAGATAAATGTGAAGCGATGCATTTTGGTAGAACTAACGTAGGGGGGAGCTATACGATAAATGGCAGAACCATAAATGGTGTAGATACGCAGAGGGACCTGGGTGTGCCAGTCCACAGATCCTTGAAGGTGACGTCACAGGTGGAGATGGCAGTGAATAAGGCATATGGCATGCTTCCCTTTATAGGACGGGGCACAGAGCATAAAAGTTGGGGTCTGGTGTTGCAGTTGTATAGAACGTTGGTTCGGCCGCATTTGGAATACTGCGCCCAGTTCTGGTCGCCACACTACCAGAAGGACGTGGAGGCTTTGGAGAGAGTGCAGAGGAGGTTTACCAGGATGTTGCCTGGTATGGAAGGGCTGAGTTATGAGGAGAGATTGGGTAAACTGGGGTTGTTCTCACTGGAAAGACGGAGGATGAGGGGCGACCTAATAGAGGTGTATAAAATTATGAAAGTCATAGATAGGGTGAACGGTGGGAAGCTTTTTCCCAGATCGGTGGTGACGTTCACGAGGGGTCATAGGTTCAAGGTGAGGGGGGGGAGGTTGAACACGGATATCAGAAGGACGTATTTTACACAGAGGGTGGTGGGGGCCTGGAATGCGCTGCCGGGCAAGGTGGTGGAGGCGGACACATTGGGAACGTTTAAGACTTATCTAGATAGCCACATGAACGGAGTGGGAATGGAGGGATACACAAGAATGGTCTAGTTTGGACCAGGGAGCGGCACGGGCTTGGAGGGCCGAAGGGCCTGTACCTGTGCTGTATTGTTCTTTGTTCTTTGTTTGTTCTATATTGGAATAGTGTAGATTCGAGGGGCTTTAGATTGGTTTTACTGGTCGGCGCAACATCGAGGGCCGAAGGGCCTGTACTGTGCTGTCATGTTCTATGTTCAACTCAGTCCTAAATCTGCTTCCCCTTATTTTGAGGCTATGCCCCCTAGTTCTAGTTTCACCCGCCAGTGGAAACAACTTCCCTGTTTCTATCTTATCTATTCCCTTCATAATCTTTTATGTTTCTATAAGACCTCCCTTCATTCTTCTGAATTCCAATGAGTATAGCCCCAGTCTACTCAGTCTCTCCTCATAAGCCAACCCTCTCAAGAACAAAGAACAAAGAACAAAGAACAGTACAGCACAGGAAACAGGTCCTTCGGCCCTCCAAGCCTGTGCCGCTCCTTGGTCCAACTAGACCAATCGTTTGTATCCCTCCATTCCCAGGCTGCTCATGTGACTATCCAGGTAAGTCTTAAACGATGTCAGCGTGCCTGCCTCCACCACCCTACTTGGCAGCGCATTCCAGGCCCCCACCACCCTCTGTGTAAAAAACGTCCCTCTGATATCTGAGTTATACTTCGCCCCTCTCAGCTTGAGCCCGTGACCCCTCGTGATCGTCACCTCCGACCTGGGAAAAAGCTTCCCACTGTTCACCCTATCTATACCCTTCATAATCTTGTACACCTCTATTAGATCTCCCCTCATTCTCCGTCTTTCCAAGGAGAACAACCCCAGTCTACCCAATCTCTCCTCATAGCTAAGACCCTCCATACCAGGCAACATCCTGGTAAACCTTCTCTGCACTCTCTCTAATGCCTCCACGTCCTTCTGGTAGTGCGGTGACCAGAACTGGACACAGTACTCCAAATGTGGCCTAACCAGCGTTCTATACAGCTGCATCATCAGACTCCAGCTTTTATACTCTATACCCCATCCTATAAAGGCAAGCATACCATATGCCTTCTTCACCACCTTCTCCACCTGTGTTGCCACCTTCAAGGATTTGTGGACTTGCACACCTAGGTCCCTCTGTGTTTCTATACTACTGATGACTCTGCCATTTATTGTATAACTCCTCCCTACATTATTTCTTCCAAAATGCATCACTTCGCATTTATCCGGATTAAACTCCATCTGCCACCTCTCCGCCCAATTTTCCAGCCTATCTGTATCCTGCTGTATTGCCCGACAATGCTCTTCGCTATCCGCAAGTCCAGCCATCTTCGTGTCATCCGCAAACTTGCTGATTACACCAGTTACACCTTCTTCCAAATCATTTATATATATCACAAATAGCAGAGGTCCCAGTACAGAGCCCTGCGGAACACCACTGGTCACACACCTCCAGCCGGAAAAAGACCCTTCGACCGCTACCCTCTGTCTCCTATGGCCAAGCCAGTTCTCCACCCATCGAGCCACTTCTCCTTGTATCCCATGAGCCTTAACCTTCTTAACCAACCTGCCATGTGGGACTTTGTCAAATGCCTTACTGAAATCCATATAGACAACATCCACGGCCCTTCCTTCATCAACCGTTTTTGTCACTTCCTCAAAAAACTCCACCAAATTTGTAAGGCACGACCTCCCTCTTACAAAACCATGCTGTCTGTCACTAATGAGATTGTTCCGTTCTAAATGCACATACATCCTGTCTCTAAGAATCCTCTCCAACAACTTCCCTACCACGGACGTCAAGCTCACCGGCCTATAATTTCCTGGGTTATCCCTGCTACCCTTCTTGAACAGCGGGACCACATTCGCTATCCTCCAATCCTCAGGGACCTCATCCGTGTCCAAAGAAGCGACAAAGATTTCCGTCAGAGGCCCAGCAATTTCATCTCTCGTCTCCCTGAGCAGTCGAGGATAGATGCCATCAGGCCCTGGGGCTTTGTCAACTCTGGAATCAACCTAGTGAATCTCCTCTGCACCCTCTCCAGTGCCAGTATATCCTTTCTCAAGTAAGGAGACCAAAACTGTACGCAGTACTCCAGGAGTGACCTCACCAGCACCTTATACAGCTGCAACATAATCTCGCTGTTTTTAAACTCCATCCCTCTGGCAATGAAGGACAAAATTCCATTTGCCTTCTTAATTACCTGCTGCACCTACAAACCAACTCCTTGAGACTCCTGCATAAGGTCACCCAGGTCCCTCTGCACAGCAGCATGCTGCAATTTTTTACCATTTAAATAATAGTCCATTTTGCTGTTATTTCTACCAAAATGGATGACCTCACATTTACCAACATTGCACTCCATCTGCCAGACCCTCGCCCACTCGCTGAAACTATCTATATCTCTTTGCAGACTTTCAGCGTCAACAAAGAACAAAGAACAATACAGCACAGGAACAGGCCCTTCAGCCCTCCAAGCCCATGCCGCTCCCTGGTCCAAACTAGATCATTCTTTTGTATCCCTCCATTCCCACTCCATTCATATGGCTATCTAGATAAGTCTTAAACGTTCCCAGTGTGTCCGCCTCCACCACCTTGCCTGGCAGCGCATTCCAGGCCCCCACCACCCTCTGTGTAAAATATGTCCTTCTGATATCTGTGTTAAACCTCCCCCCCTTCACCTTGAACCTATGACCCCTCGTGAACGTCACCACCGACCTGGGGAAAAGCTTCCCATCGTTCACCCTATCTATGCCTTTCATAATTTTATACACCTCTATTAAGTCTCCCCTCATCCTCCGTCTTTCCAGTGAGAACAACCCCAGTTTACCCAATCTCTCCTCATAACTAAGCCCCTCCATACCAGGCAAGATCCTGGTAAACCTCCTCTGTACTCTCTCCAAAGCCTCCACGTCCTTCTGGTAGTGTGGCGACCAGAACTGGACGCAGTATTCCAAATGCGGCCGAACCAACGTTCCATACATCTGCAACATCGGACCCCAACTTCTATACTCTATGCCCCGTCCTATAAAGGCAAGCATGCCATATGCCTTCTTCACCACCTTCTCCACCTGTGACGTCACCTTCAAGGATCTGTGGACTTGCACACCCAGGTCCCTCTGCGTATCTACACCCTTTATGGTTCTGCCATTTATTGTATAGCTCCTCCCTACATTAATTCTACCAAAATGCATCACTTCGCATTAATCTGGATTGAACTCCATCTGCCATTTCTTTGCCCAAATTTCCAGCCTATCTATATCCTTCTGTAGCTTCTGCACACTTTGCTCTGCCACCCATCTGAATGTCATCTGTGAATTTTGACACATTACACTTGGTCCCCAACTCCAAATCATCTATGTAAATCGTAAACAATTGCGGTCCCAACACTGATCCCTGAGGCACACCACTCGTCACTGATCGCCAACCAGAAAAACACCCATTTACCCCCACTCTTTGCTTTCTGTTAATTAATCAATCCTCTATCTATGCTAATCCATTACCCGTAACACCGTGCACCTTTATCTTATGTAGCAGTCTTTGGTGCGGCACCTTGTCAAATGCCTTCTGGAAATCCAGATACACCACATCCACAGGTTCCCCATTGTCCACTGCGCATGACATGTTCTCAAAGAATTCCACCAAATTAGTCAAACATGACCTTCCCTTCATGAACCCTGTACCCCAGTGAGAGTCAGTGTGTGTGGGACCCGTACCCCAGTGAGAGTCAGTGTGTGTGGGACCCGTACCCCAGTGAGAGTCAGTGTGTGTGGAACCCATACCCCAGTGAAAGTCAGTGTGTGTGGAACCCGTACCCCAGTGTGAGTCAGTGTGTGTGGAACCCGTACCCCAGTGAGAGTCAGTGTGTGTGGAACCCGTACCCCAGTGATAGTCAGTGTGTGTCTAACCCGTACCCCAGTGAGAGTCAGTGTGCGTGGAATCCGTACCCCAGTGTGAGTCAGTGTGTGTGGAACCCATACCCCAGTGAAAGTCGGTGTGTGTGGAACCCGTACCCCAGTGATAGTCAGTGTGTGTCTAACCCGTACCCCAGTGTGAGTCAGTGTGCGTGGAATCCGTACCCCAGTGAGAATCAGTGTGTGTGGAACCCGTACCCCAGTGAGAGTCAATGTGTGTAACTCCCTTAATGCTGATTGTGTTGAGAATTGTGTGTTTTTCATGGCCGGGTGAATCCTTTCCTGTTTGTTGAATGTTATGCTTTTCAATCAAAGACAATTTTAAGATGAACACGCTGTCGACTCGAACCTGAATCACTCACTCTCTCACAGGATGGTCAGCTGTCTTTGTTGTTGACACTTTGATATGAGCAGGTTATTATTTGAATCCAACCACTCTATGTTTACCATCAGGACCCCAGCCTCTGCTGCCTGCTCTCTGCTCTGGAGAATCTTTGAAGTTAGATTTCCTGCACGCTATTTTCCACCATAAGCCACCACAGATTGAATCATGTGGGCAGTCACCGTGACAACCTCAACCAGACACAGCTTTTGAAGGCACGGACTGTGCAGCAGATCCTTCAGTCGCATCCTTGAGTCTTTGGAACTAAATTCTGAATCAGCCACAGTCAGAACCTTATACTTGTTGAGCAATTTTTCTGAGTTTAATTCCATTCTTCTTGCTGTGGCAGTCCCTTCAGCAAAACTTTTAAATACAGATAACTTCATGGCACAACGGGAGACCTTTCAGCCCATTGTATCTGAGCCAATTGAAAGAGAACCAAAAAGAGTAACATAGTTGATTCTGAGACAAAGAACAAAGAAAAGTACAGCAGAGGAACAGGTCTTTCGGCCCTCCAAGCCTGTGCCAATCATGATGTCATATAGAGTCATAGAGATTTACAGCATGGAAACAGGCCCTTCAGCCCAACTTGTCCATGCCGCCCTTTTTTTTAAAACCCCTAAACTAATCCCAATTGCCCGCATTTGGCCCATATCCCTCCATACCCATCGTATCCATGTAACTATCTAAATGCTTTTTAAAAGACAAAATTGTACCCGCCTCTACTACTACCTCTGGCAGCTTGTTCCAGACACTCACCACCCACTGTGTGAAAAAATTGCCCCTCTGGACACTTTTGTATCTCTCCCCTCTCACCTTAAACCTATGCCCTCTAGTTTTAGACTCCCCTACCTTTGGGAAAAGATATTGACTGTCTAGCTGATCTGTGCCCCTCATTATTTTATAGACTCTATAAGATCACCCCTCAGCCTCCTACGCCCCAGAGAAAAAAGTCCCAGTCTATCCAGCATCTCCTTATAACTTAATCCATCAAGTCCCGGTAGCATCCTCGTAAATCTCTTCTGCATTCTTTCCAGTTTAATAATATCCTTTCTATAATAGGTGATGTGCTATCAATAAGGCGAAAGACTACCTGTGTGCCAATACAAGTGTAGGCTTTTATTCACAGCAGAATCAGGAGCACATCCCAACAAATAACCAACCTGGACTGAACAAGGGGGAGGAGACAGCCACCTTTATACTAGGTGCCATGGGGAGGAACCAAACTGGAAGGGGATGTGTCCAGGTATGACAAGCACACACAACGGTGGTCCATATAGGACAAAGGCACAACTGAGGTCCACCACAATAGGGTGACCAGAATTGCACACAGTATTCCAAGTGTGGCCTTACCAATGTCTTGTACAACTTCAACAAGACGTCCCAACTCCTGTATTCAGTGTTCTGACCAATGAAACCAAGCATGCCGAATGCCTTCTTCACTACTCTGTCCACCTGTGACTCCACTTTCAAGGAGCTATGAACATGTACCCCTAGATCTCTTTGTTCTGTATCTCTCCCCAACACCCTACCATTAACTGAGTAAGTCCTGCCTTGGTTCACTCTTCCAAAATGTATCACCTCGCATTTGTCTAAATTAAACTCCATCTGCCATTGTCAGCCCACTGGCCCAATTGATCAAGATCCCATTGTCCTAACTAAACTACAAAAAACACCTTCTGCCCTTACACATTGTGTATCCCTCTGTTCCCTCTCTATTCATGTACCCATCTAGATGCCTCTTAAATGTTGCTAATGTGCCTGCTTCCACCACCTCCTCTGGCAGTACGTTCCAGGCACCCACCACTCTGTGTGAAAAACTTTCCCCACACATCTCCCTTAAACTTTTCCTCTCACCTTGAACCTGTGCCCCTTTGTAATTGACACTTCCACCCTGGGAAAAAGCCTCTGACTATCCACCTATGGATATCCACCTATCCACCACTATGCCTCTCATAATTTTGTAGACCTCTATCAGGTCTCCCCTTGACCTCCGTCTTTCCAGTGAAAACAATCCTAGTTTATTCAAAGTCTCCACAAAGCCAACACCCTCGAGACCAGGCAACATCCTGGTGAACCTTCTTTGCTCTCTCTCCAAAGCTTCCACATCCTTCTGGTAGTGTGGTGACCAGAACTGCACACAATACTCCAAATACTCCAAAGACAAATAACCAAGGTTTTATATAGCTGCAACATGATTTCCCAACTCTTGTACTCAATGCCCAGCTGATGAAGGCAAGCATGCCGTATGCCTTCTTAATCACCTTGGCCACCTGTGTTGCCACTTTTAGTTGACTTGCACACCCATATCCCTCTGTATGTTAATGTTCCTAAGGGTTCTGCCATTTACAGTGTAATTCACACCTAAATTTGATCATCCAAGATGCATCACCTCACATTTGTCCGGATTAAACTCCATCTGCCATTTCTGTGCCCGAGTCTCCAATCTATCTCTATCCTGTTGTATCCTCTGACAATCCCCGGCACTATCCGCAACTCCACCAATCTTTGTGACATCCGCAAACTTACTAATCAGCCCACCCACATTTTCCTCCAATTATTTATATATACGACAAACAACAGAGGTCCCAGCGCTGATCCCTGCGAAACACCACTAGCTACAGATCTCCATTCTGAAAAACACCCTTCCACTTCTACTCTCTGTCTTCTATATCCATATTCAGTTCTGTATCCATCCAGCCAGCCCACCCGGAACCCCATGTGATTTTAGTTTTTGTCATGCCAGTCTGCCATGTGGGTTCTTGCCTAACTAAAGTCCATATAAACTACATTCACAGCCCTTCTCTCATCAATTATCTTTGTCATCTTTTCAAAAAACCCAATCAAGTTGGTGAGACATGACCTAACCCGTACAAAACCATGCTGCCTGTCACTAACTAGCCCATTTTCTTCCAAATGTGCATATATCCTGTCCCTCAGTATCTTCTCCAAAAGCTTCCCCACCACTGACGTCAGGCTCACCGGCCTATAATTTCCTGGATTATCCCTGCTTCCTTTCTTAAACAAGCGAACAACATTGGCTATTCTCCAGTCAAAGAACAAAGAACAAAGAACAGTACAGCACAGGAAACAGGCCCTTCGGCCCTCCAAGCCTGTGCCGCTCCTTGGTCCAACTAGACCAATCGTTTGTATCCCTCCATTCCCAGGCTGCTCATGTGACTATCCAGGTAAGTCTTAAACGATGTCAGCGTGCCTGCCTCCACCACCCTACTTGGCAGCGCATTCCAGGCCCCCACCACCCTCTGTGTAAAAAACATCCCTCTAATATCTGAGTTATACTTCGCCCCTCTCAGCTTGAGCCCGTGACCCCTCGTGATCGTCACCTCCGACCTGGGAAAAAGCTTCCCACTGTTCACCCCATCTATACCCTTCATAATCTTGTACACCTCTATTAGATCTCCCCTCATTCTCCGTCTTTCCAAGGAGAACAACCCCAGTCTACCCAATCTCTCCTCATAGCTAAGACCCTCCATACCAGGCAACATCCTGGTAAACCTTCTCTGCACTCTCTCTAATGCCTCCACGTCCTTCTGGTAGTGCGGCGACCAGAACTGGACACAGTACTCCAAATGTGGCCTAACCAGCGTTCTATACAGCTGCATCATCAGACTCCAGCTTTTATACTCTATACCCCGTCCTATAAAGGCAAGCATACCATATGATCGGTACTCGGGCCGCAACTGTTTACCATTTATATAGATGATCTGGAGGAGGGGACGGAGTGTAGGGTAACGAAGTTTGCAGACGACACAAAGATAAGTGGAAAAGTGAATCGTGTGGAGGACGGAGAAGATCTGCAGAGAGATTTGGACAGGCTGAGTGAGTGGGCGAGGATATGGCAAATGGAGTATAACGTTGATAAATGCGAGGTTATACACTTTGGAGGAAATAATAACAAATGGGATTACTATCTCAATGGAAACAAATTAAAACATGCTACCGTGCAAAGGGACCTGGGGGTCCTTGTGCATGAGACGCAAAAGCCCAGTCTGCAGGTACAACAGGTGATCAAGAAGGCAAATGGGATGTTGGCCTATATTGCAAGGGGGATAGAATATAAAAGCAGGGATGTCTTGATGCACCTGTACAGGGCATTGGTGAGGCCGCAGCTGGAATACTGTGTGCAGTATTGGTCCCCTTATATGAGGAAGGATATATTGGCATTGGAGGGAGTGCAGAGAAGGTTCACCAGGTTGATACCGGAGATGAGGGGTTTGGATTATGAGGAGAGGCTGAGGAGATTGGGTTTGTACTCGTTGGAGTTTAGAAGGATGAGGGGGGATCTTATGGAGACTTATAAGATAATGCGGGTGCTGGATAGGGTGGAGGCGGAGAGATTCTTTCCACTTAGTAAGGAAGTTAAAACTAGAGGACACAGCCTCAAAATAAAGGGGGGTCGGTTTAAGACAGAGTTGAGGAGGAACTTCTTCTCCCAGATGGTGGTGAATCTCTGGAATTCTCTGCCCACTGAGGTGGTGGAGGCTACCTCGCTGAATATGTTTAAAGCGCGGATGGATGGATTCCTGATCGGTAAGGGAATTAAGGGTTATGGGGATCAGGCGGGTAAGTGGTACTGATCCACGTCAGATCAGCCATGATCTTATTGAATGGCGGGGCAGGCTCAAGGGGCTAGATGGCCTACTCCTGCTCCTATTTCTTATGTTCTTATGTTCTTATATGCCTTCTTCACCACCTTCTCCACCTGCGTTGCCACCTTCAAGGATTTGTGGACTTGCACACCTCGGTCCCTCTGTGTTTCTATACTCCTGATGACTCTGCCATTCATTGTATAACTCCTCCCTATATTATTTCTTCCAAAATGCATCACTTCGCATTTATCCGGATTAAACTCCATCTGCCACCTCTCCGCCCAATTTTCCAGCCTATCTATATCCTGCTGTATTGCCCGACAATGCTCTTCGCTATCCGCAAGTCCAGCCATCTTCGTGTCATCCGCAAACTTGCTGATTACACCAGTTACACCTTCTTCCAAATCATTTATATATATCACAAATAGCAGAGGTCCCAGTACAGAGCCCTGCGGAACACCACTGGTCACAGACCTCCAGCCGGAAAAAGACCCTTCGACCACTACCCTCTGTCTCCTATGGCCAAGCCAGTTCTCCACCCATCTAACCACTTCTCCTTGTATCCCATGAGCCTTAACCTTCTTAACCAACCTGCCATGTGGGACTTTGTCAAATGCCTTACTGAAATCCATATAGACGACATCCACGGCCCTTCCTTCATCAACCGTTTTTGTCACTTCCTCAAAAAACTCCACCAAATTTGTAAGGCACGACCTCCCTCTTACAAAACCATGCTGTCTGTCACTAATGAGATTGTTCCGTTCTAAATGCACATACATCCTGTCTCTAAGAATCCTCTCCAACAACTTCCCTACCACGGACGTCAAGCTCACCAACCTATAATTTCCTGGGTTATCCCTGCTACCCTTCTTAAACAACGGGACCACATTCGCTATCCTCCAATCCTCAGGGACCTCACGCGTGTCCAAAGAAGCGACAAAGATTTCCGTCAGAGGCCCAGCAATTTCATCTCTCGTCTCCCTGAGCAGTCGAGGATAGATGCCATCAGGCCCTGGGGCTTTGTCAGTTTTAATGTTCCCTAAAAAACCTAACACTTCCTCTCTTGTAATGGAGATTTTCTCTAACGGGTCAACACCTCCCTCCGAGACACTCCCGGTTAACACGCCCCTCTCCTTCGTGAATACCGATGCAAAGTATTCATTTAGGATCTCCCCTATTCCCTTGGGTTCTAAGCATAATTCCCCTACTTTGTCCCTGAGAGGTCCGATTTTCTCCCTGACAACTCTTTTGTTCCTAACGTATGAATAGAATGCCTTCCAGTCCTCTGGAACCTCACCTGTGGTCAAAGAGGATGTGAAGATATCTGTTAAGACCCCAGCTATTTCTTTCCTTGCCTCCCGCAATGACCAGAGATAGATCCTATCCGGCCCCTGGGAGCTGTCTACCTTAATGCAATTTAGGATGCTCAACCCTTCCTCCTTTGATATATTGACATTCTCTTGAGCGTTCATATACCTATCCCTGACCTCAACTTCTGTCATGTCCTTCTCCTTGGTAAATACCAATACAAAGAACTCATTAAGGATCTCGCCCACTTCCCGTGTTTGCACGCATAACTTCCCTCCATTGTCCTTGAGTGTCAGGCAGCAATTTCCAACTCTTATGTCTGGGTGGAAAGAATTGCAGCCAATTCCTCTTTAATTATTCAACCAATTACTTTGAATCCATGTTCCCTCATTATTGACCTCTCTACTCTGGGCAATGAATCATTTCTATTCACTCTATGTCCTTTGTAACTTTAAACACCTCAGTTATTTTTTCCTTCCGTTGCAAGGTCAGCAGCCCGACCCTATGCAATCTTTTTGTGTAACCAGATTTCTCCATTCCAGGCATCACCCTCACAAATGTCCTCTGTACCCCTTCTAGAATAACCTATCATGTGGTGAGGTGACCAAGGCTGCACGGTACTCTTGCTGTGGCCTGATCCTTACTTTGTTTACTCTCCCCAAATGCATCACCTCCGACCTCTCCAGATGGAATCACGTTTGTCTTCCTGCAGATTTCAGCTTTTTTCCTCACTCTGAACCATTTGACCAATTTTTGTGTCATCTGTTTATTCTGAATCTCACCTCCTACAAACCAAAAAACAGGCGGAGAGTCCAGGGGTTCCTGATATCTGCAGATAGTTCCCCATGGTCAAAGCTTTAATCCGAGGGCACTGATGTCACAAATAATGATGTTTGGAGTAAGCAGCAAATGTGAGAAACAATGTGACCTGAAGGGGTTTCGAGATGTGGCCAGCGTGACCTCACCAGTGCCTCTCACCATGACTCGACCCAATTATCAATACTTTACGTGGTGATAAAGTAATGGATCAGCAGAAATTTCCTCAAATTAAATTTTGGAAAGACGGGAGTTATTGTTTTTGGTTCCTGCTCCAAACTCCATTCCCTTGGCAAATATAAAAGCAAAATACTGCAGATGCTGGAATCTGAAACAAAAACAGAAAATGCTGGAAACTCTTGAGATGACCCTTTGTCAGAACAGACTCAACGTTGGCTCTATTATAGGACCCTGGTTAGACCCCACTTGGAGTACTGCGCGCAGTTCTGGTCACCTCATTACAGGAAAGATGTTGAAGCCATTGAAAGGGTGCAGAGGAGATTTACAAGGATGTTGCCTGGATTGGGGGGCATGCCTTATGAGGATAGGTTGAGGGAGCTTGGTCTCTTCTCCCTGGAGAGACGAAGGATGAGAGGTGACCTGATAGAGGTTTACAAGATGTTGAGGGGTCTGGATAGGGTGGACTCTCAGAGGCTATTTCCAAGGGCTGAAATGGTTGCTACGAGAGGACACAGGTTTAAGGTGCTGGGGGGTAGGTACAGGGGGGATGTCAGGGGTAAGTTTTTCACTCAGAGGGTGGTGGGTGAGTGGAATCGGCTGACGTCGGTGGTGGTGGAGGCAAACTCGTTGGGGTCTTTTAAGAGACTTCTGGATGAGTACATGGGATTTAATGGGATTGAGGGCTATAGATAGGCCTAGAGGTGGGGATGTGATCGGCGCAACTTGTGGGCCGAAGGGCCTGTTTGTGCTGTGGCTTTCTATGTTCTATGTTCTATTCTCATTGGCTCTGTTCTCATTGACTCTATTCTCATTGGCTCTGTTCTCATTGGCTCTGTTCTCATTGGCTCTATTCTCATTGGCTCTGTTCTCATTGACTCTATTCTCATTGGCTCTATTCTCTCCCCACTGATGCTGTCACACCTGCTGAGATTTTCCAGCATTTTCTGTTTTTGTTCCATTCCCTTGGCACCTACTCCATTGGCAACTGCCAGAATCTAAACCATTCTGCTCACAACCTTGATCTCACATTTGAACTCAAGGTTAAATCACTATGTTAGTTATTGTTGGTGCAAGCTCGATGGGCCAAAGGGTCTTTTTACAGAATCACAGAATGCTACAGTGCAGAAGAGGCCCTTCGGCCCATCGACTCTGCACCGACGCATGAAAGGCCCTGCTAATCCCACTTGCCAGATCTTGGCTCATAGCCCTGAATGTTATGATGTGCCAAGTGCTCATCCAGGTACTTTTTAAAGGATGTGAGGCATCCCGCCTCCACCACCCTCCCAGGCAGCGCATTCCAAACCGTCACCACTCTCTGGGTAAAAACGATTTTCCTCAAATCTCCCTTCAACCTCCCAACCCTCACTTTTAACTTGTGCCCCTACGTAACTGACCCTTCAATGAAGGGGAGCAGCTGAACAAAGAAAAAAGAAAATTGCAGCACAGGAACAGGCCCTTTGCCCCTCCAAGCCCGCGCCGACCATGTTGCCTGACTCAACTAAAACCCCCTACCCTTCTGGGGACCATATCCCTCTATTCCCATCCTATTCATGTATTTGTCAAGATGCCCCTTAAATGTCACTATTGTATCTGCTTCCACTACCTCCCCCAGCAGCGAGTTCCAGGCACCCACCACCCTCTGTGTAAATAATCTGCCTCGTACATCTTCTTTAAACCTTGCCCCTAGCACCTTAAACCTGTGCCCCCCAGTAATTGACTCTTCCACCCTGGGAAAAAGCTTCTGACTATCCACTCTGTCCATGCCCCCCATAATCTTGTAGACTTCTATCAGGTCGCCCTTCAACCTCCGTTGCTCCAGTGAGAACAAACCAAGTTTAGAAACATAGAAACAGAGAAAAACTACAGCACAAACAGGCCCTTCGGCCCCACAAGTTGTGCCGACCACATCCCTACCTTCTAGACCTACCTATAACCCTCCATCCTATTAAGCTCCATGTACTCATCCAGGAGTCTCTTAAAAGACCCTATTGAGTTCGCCTCCACCACCACTGTCGGCAGCCGATTCCACTCGCCCACCACCCTCTGTGTGAAAAACTTACCCCTAACATCTCCCCTGCACCTACCTCCCAGCACCCTAAACCTGTGTCCTCTCGTAGCAGACATTTCCACCCTAGGAAAAAGCCTCTGAGAGTCGATCTATGCCTCTCAACATCTTATACACCTCTATTAGGTCTCCTCTCATCCTTCGTCTCTCCAAGGAGAAAAGACCGAGCTCCCTCAGCCTATCCTCATAAGGCATGCCACTCAATCCAGGCAACATCCTTGTAAATCTCCTCTGCACCCTTTCAATCTTTTCCACATCCTTCCTATAGTGAGGCGACCAGAACTGAGCACAGTACTCCAAGTGGGGTCTGACGAGGTTCTTGTATAGCTGCATCATTATCCCCGGACTCCGAAACTCAATCCCTCGCTTGATAAAGGCCAGCACACCATACGCCTTCTTAACCACCTCCTCCACCTGCGGGGCCGATTTTAGAGTCCTGGGGACCCGGACCCCAAGGTCCTTCTGATCCTCTACAGCACTAAGAGTCTTTCCCTTTATATTGTACTCCTTCATCCCATTTGACCTACCAAAATGGACCACGACGCATTTATCTGGGTTGAAGTCCATCTGCCACTTCTCCACCCAGTCTTGCATCCTACCTATGTCCCTCTGTAACTTCTGACATTCCTCCAGACTATCCACAACCCCACCAACCTTCGTGTCGTCGGCAAACTTACCAACCCATCCCTCCGCTTCCTCATCCAGGTCATTTATGAAAATGACAAACAGCAAGGGTCCCAGAACAGATCCCTGGGGCACACCACTGGTGACCGACCTCCATTTAGAAAAAGACCCATCCATACCCACTCTCTGCCTCCTTTGGGCAAGCCAGTTCTGGATCCACCGGGCAGCAGCCCCTTGGATCCCATGCCCTCTCACTTTTTCTAGAAGCCTTGCATGGGGGACCTTATCGAACGCCTTGCTAAAATCCATATAAACCACATCTACCACCTTCCCTTCATCAATGTGTTTAGTCACATTTTCGAAGAACTCCACCAGGCTCGTAAGGCACGATCTGCCTTTGACAAAGCCATGCTGAGTATTCTTGAGCATACTAAACCTCTCTAAATGCTCATATATCCTGTCCCTCAGGATCTTCTCCATCAGCTTACCAACCACTGAGGTTAGACTCACCGGTCGGTAATTACCTGGGCTATCCCTATTCCCCTTCTTGAAAATAGGAACCACATCTGCAATCCTCCGGCACCTCTCCCGTCTCCATCGATGACGCAAAGATCATCGCCAGAGGCTCTGCAATCTCTTCCCTCACCTCCCACAGTAACCTGGGGTACATCCATAGAACCATAGAAAATTACAGCTCAGAAACAGGCCTTTTGGCCCTTCTTGTCTGTGCCGAACCATTTTATGCCTCGTCCCACTGACCTGCACTTGGACCATATCCCTCCACATCCCTCTCATCCATGAACCCGTCCAAGTTTTTCTTAAATGTTAAAAGTGACCCCGCATTTACCACTTTATCCGGCAGCTCATTCCACGCTCCCACCACTCTCTGCGTGAAGAAGCCCCCCCTAATATTCCCTTTAAACTTTTCTCCTTTCACCCTTAACCCATGCCCTCTGGTTTTTTTCTCCCCTAGCCTCAGCGGAAAAAGCCTGCTTGCATTCACTCTATCTATACCCATCAAAATCTTATACACCTCTATCAAATCTCCCCTCAATCTTCTACGCTCCAGGGAATAAAGTCCCAACCTATTCAACCTCTCTCTGTAACTCAGCTTCTCAAGTCCCAGCAACATCCTTGTGAACCTTCTCTGCACTCTTTCAACCTTATTTACATCCTTCCTGTAACTAGGTGACCAAAACTGTACACAATCCCATCCGGACCCGGCGACTTATCTATCTTGATGCCATTCAAAGATTCCAGCACAACCTCTTTCTTAAAGTCCACATACTCAATCCTTTCAGTCCACCACACGCCTTCAGTACATCCACCCAGGTCCTTCTCCTCTGTGAAAACCGAGGCAAAATACTCATTGAGCACCTCTGCCATTTCTACTAGTTCCGTACAGACTTTCCCGCCTTCACCTTTTATAGGTCCTATTCCTTCACATCTCATCCTTTTACTCTTCACATATTTATAGAACGCCTTAGGGTTTTCCTTAATCCTACCTGCCAGGGCCTTCTCATGACCCCTTCTGGCTCTCCTAATTTCCTTCTTTCGTCCCTTCCTACAAGTTGTATACTCTTCTAAATCCCTATCTTCACCAAGCTCTCTGAGCTCTCCTCATAGCTCATGCCCTCCATACCAGGCAACATCCTGGGGGGGTGGAGAGACATCAACGGGTCGGGAGAACTCAGTCCCGGGCCCGCTAATGAAATGGAAATGAAAATTTCTGCATGATAATCAGCTCCAGGGTAAAGCTGGTGACGCTAAAAAGCGTTGTCCCGGAGATGTGCGGAGGCTGGAACAGCGCAGCGGGCTGGAAGAATCTCCCCCATATTGTTGATAAACTCTCAGGGGAAATATGGTGAACAGACTATCGGCAGCTGCAGAATTTGATGTTATTTCAGTTACACTGATTCAGGGACCAAGGAAACAGTGGGAGCGTCAGAGGAGTGATGCTTGGCGCAGTGAAATACGTTAAACATAAGAACATAAGAACTAGGAGCAGGAGTAGGCCATCCGGCCCCTCGAGCCTGCTCCGCCATTCAATAAGATCATGGCTGATCTTTTTGTGGACTCAGCTCCACTTACCCACCCGCTCACCATAACCCTTAATTCCTTTACTGTTCAAAATTTATCTATCCTTGCCTTAAAAACATTCAATGAGGTAACCTCAACTGCTTCACTGGGCAGGGAATTCCACAGATTCACAACCCTTTGTGTGAAGAAGTTCCTCCTCAACTCCGTCCTAAATCTGCTTCCCCTTATTTTGAGGCCATGCCCCCTAGTTCTAGTTTCACCTGCCAGTGGAAACAACTTCCCTGCTTCTATCTTATCTATTCCCTTCATAATCTTATATGTTTCTATAAGGTCTCCCCTCATTCTTCTGAATTCCAATGAGTCTACTCAGTCTCTCCTCATAAGCCAACCAATTGTCCAGTATGAGAATCTTCATAGAGCCATTCGGCCCATTGAGCCTGAACTGACAACAACTGGGGCGGCACGGTAGCACAGTGGTTAGCACTACTGCTTCACAGCTCGAGGGACCTGGGTTCGATTCCCGGCTTGGGTCACTGTCTGTGTGGAGTTTGCACATTCTCCTCGTGTCTGCGTGGGTTTCCTCCGGGTGCTCCGGTTTCCTCCCACAGTCCAAAGATGTGCGGGTTAGGTTGATTGGCTGTGCTAAAATTGCCCCTTAGTGTCTTGAGATGCGTAGGTTAGAGGGATTAGCGGGTAAATATGTAGGGATATGGAGGTAGGGCCTGGGTGGGATTGTGGTCGGTGTAGACTCGATGGGCCGAATGGCCTCTTTCTACACTGTAGGGTTTCTATGATTCTATGATTCTATGAACAATCTCACCCAGGCCCTATTCCTGTAACCCCCATGTATTTACCCTGCTAACCCCCCTGACACTAAGGGGCAATTTAACATGACTCACGACCTGAAAGTGAGAGAGAGCACCAGGAAGAGTGGGAGCCCCCACCCCATCCCCCTGCAACCCCCTATCCCCCCCCCCACCCCGCCAACCCTCCCACTCAGTCCAACCCCCGACCCAAACAACTCCCCCTACCCAGCCAGGTCCCCCATCCCCCCACCCTGCCAACCCCCCTATCCCCAAACCACCCCCAACCCATCCCATCCTCGCACCCAGTCCACCCTCCCACCCTCCACCCCCACCCAACCAACCCCCCCACCCCACCACCCCACCCAGCCAACTTCTCTGACCCCCATCCCGCCTCCCCCCCCACCCATCCACCCCCCATTCAGCCATCCCCCACCCAGCCAACCCTCCAGCCCCTGGATGGGACTAAGCCTTGAGACAGGGAGAGTCTTGCCCTGGGACGGAGCTCTGTCTGGACCAAGAAGTGAAGATGTGACTGAATTCTGGTTCAATGCTGGTTTAGGCACTTGGTGAATTGTAGAGTTCATCCAGGTTAAACCTTCCTGCCAATTCTCCCACCCCCCCACCACAGCACCCCCCCGAATATATTCCCGATAAATCACTACTCCCATTCAGGAACGGGCATCCTTTGTTTTTTGAAATGAGTTTGAAGGTTTTTCTGTCTGGCACTCGCTGCTGTTATTTAGAAAGTTTCTAACTGTTAGGCTGAGCGGTGAGATTTACAATCACATTTCTCACATTCCTGCATTTGGGCACCAGATGACGGCGGCTTCAAGGTGGGGCCTCTGTGGGGGGAATGGGAATGAGAGAGGGGGAAGGAGTTTACAATTCTAACCGAGCTGGTTACAGAATCTTGCTCGAACCTCATTCACCGACTATAACCCAAAATTAATCTCAGCATCTGCATTAAGAAGTGGTAACGATTTCACAGAGAGGATTTCAGAATGTTACTCCCAAAAAACCGAAAGAGTATTCAGGGTTTTTAAAGTGGGAAAAGGGGGAGTGAAAAGCTGAATCTAATTACAGGCTGGAGCCAGTACGAGTTGAAGGTGATTAAAGGGCAAATTGTCTCTCGTTGACAGAATGCTCAGTGACTGACATCATTTCTCGATTTGTGTCAACTGTCCACCTCTCTGAACACTGCAGTTTAATTCTTTCACGGGATGTGGGCACCATTGGCTGGAACAGTGTGTGTTGCCCTTACTTACCCTTAAACTGATGGCAGTACAGAGTGAACCACATTGCTGTACCCCTGTGAGAGTGAGTGTTTGTGGAACCCGTACCCCAGTGAGAGTCAGTGTGTGTGGGTCCTGTACCCCAGTGAGAGTCAGTGTGTGAGGAACCTGTACCCCTGTGAGAGTGAGTGTGTGTGGAACCCGTACCCCAGTGAGAGTCAGTGTGTGTGGAACCCGTACCCCAGTGAGAGTCAGTGCGTGTGGAACCCGTACCCCAGTGAGAGTCAGTGTGTGTGGAACCCGTACCCCAGTGAGAGTCAGTGTGTGTGGGTCCTGTACCCCAGTGAGAGTCAGTGTGTGAGGAACCTGTACCCCGGTGAGAGTCAGTGTGTGAGGAACCTGTACCCCGGTGAGAGTCAGTGTGTGTGGACCCGTGCCCCAGTGAGAGTCAGTGCGTGTGGGACCCGTACCCCAGTGAGAGTCAGTGTGTGTGGAACCCATACCCCAGTGAGAGTCAGTGTGTGTGGAACCCATACCCCAGTGAGAGTCAGTGTGTGTTGGACCCGTACCCCAGTGAGAGTCAGTGCGTGTGGGACCCGTACCCCAGTGAGAGTCAGTGTGTGTGGATCCGTCCCCCAGTGAGAGTCAGTGTGTGTGTGTGGGACCCGTTCCCCAGTGAGAGTCAGTGCGTGTGGGACCCGTACCCCAGTGAGAGTCAGTGTGTGTGAGACCCATACCCCAATGGGAGTCAGTGTATGTGGAATCCATACCCCAGTGAGAATCAGTGTGTGTGGGTCCTGTACCCCTGTGAGAGTCAGTGTGTATACAACCTGTACCCCAGTGAGAGTCAGTGTGTCAGGAACCTGTACCCCGGTGAGAGTCAGTGTGTGTGGAACCCATACCCCAGTGAGAGTCAGTGAGTGTGGAACCCGTACCCCAGTGAGAGTCAGTGTGTGTGGGACCCAAACCCCAGTGAGAGTCAGTGTGTGTGGAACCCGTACCCCAGTGAAAGTCAGTGTGTGTGGGTCCTGTACCCCAGTGAGAGTCAGTGTGTGTGGAACCCTTACCCCAGTGAGAGTCAGTGTGTGTGGGACCTGTACCCAAGTGAGAGTCAGTGTGTGTGGGACCCGTACGCCAGTGAGAGTCAGCGCGTGAGACTTTATTTCCAAGGAAATGGAGTATTAATATAGGGACGTTTTACTAAAAGTATACAAAGTATTATTTAGACCACACCTGAAGTGCTGTAAACAGTTTTGGTTCCCTTATCTAAGGAATGCCATGATGTGGAGGTGCCGGTGTTGGACTAGGGTCAGCACAATAAGAAGTCTCACAACACCAGATTAAAGTCAATCCAAAGATTGGGGGGAGGGGATCGAGACGAGGTGACTGGGAGCGAGGAAGTTAGCTCGCAAACAGAGAAGGGTTATAGACAGTGCAAGAGGGAGGATGGATAGGGAATAGAGAAGGGGAGAGCTCTGACCAAAGGATTGAGATGTGTTTACTTTAATGCCAGGAGTATAGTGAATAAAGGGGATGAGCTCAGAGCGTGGATCGATGCCTGGAAGTGTGATGTGGTGGCCATTACGGAGACTTGGATGTCTCAGGGACAGGACTGGATACTACAGGTGCTGGGAGTCAGATGTTTCAGGAAGGACAGGGAGGGAGGCAAGAGAGGGGGTGGAGTGGCACTGCTGATCAGGGATAGTGTCACAGCTGTAGAGAAGGTGTATGCTGTGGAGGGATTGTCCACAGAGTCTCTGTGGGTGGACGTTCGGAGTGGGAAGGGGTCGATCACTTTGCTGGGAGTTTTCTACAGGCCGCCCAATAGGAACAGGGAGGTGGAGGAGCAGATAGGGAAACAGATCCTGGAGAGTTGCAATAATAGCAGAGTTGTTGTGATGGGAGACTTTAATTTCCCAAACATAGATTGGAATATCCCGAGGGTAAGGGGATTGGATGGGGAGGGGTTCGTTAGGTGTGTTCAGGAGGGTTTCCTGACACAGCATGTGGACAAGCCTACAAGAGGAGAGGCTGTACTTGATCTGATACTGACCAATGAACCTGGACAGGTGTCAGATCTCTCAATGGGAGAGCATCTTGGGGATAGCGATCATAATTCTATCTCCTTTATGCTTTCTGGGACTCGACCAGCGACATCCTGGATCCCGGCCCCAGGGAGGCAGACCACCATCCGAGACTCCCGCCTGCCTCCACAAAAACGCATGTCCGACCCCCTTACTGTCGAGTCCCCGATTAACACTGCCTTCCTCCTCTTTTCCTTAGCCCTCTGAGTTACAGGGCCGGACTCCACTCCGGAGACACGGCCACTGCTGCTTCCCCCAGGTGGGCTGTCCCCCCCAGCAGTACTCAGGCAGGAGTACTTGTTGTGTAGGGGCACATCCACCGGGGTGCTCTCAATCACCCGAGCTTTACCCTTCCTGGCTGTCACCCACTTGGCCTCCACCCGTGGCCCTGGTGTGACCACCTGATGATAGCTCTTGTCTCTCACCTCCTCATTCTCCCTCATCAGCCTAAGATCCTCGAGCTGCAGTTCCAGCTCCCTACTCAGGAATTGCAGCTCGACACGCCCCTCACAGATGTGGATGTCCGGGAGGCCAGGTGCCTCCAGGACCTCCCACATCCTATACTGGGAACAACACACTGGCCTCACACTCATATTTGACCCTTTTTACCAAGGTACACAGAGAAAAGTAAATAAGAATGAAAAACTAAGTATTAAAACTCACCCCTGCTCACCCTGTCCCCCGAAGCCCTGTGAGCCAAAGCCCTTATAGCTCACACTCTGCTTCCCACTCACTCCGCTGCCCGCTCCCGACGCTGCCCGCTGTATACTGCGGCCTCCCTTTTAAACCTCCCATGCGCTTAAAAAAAAACACACTTTCCCGACACACCCCGCGGCCCACTTCTGCTAAAATTTTAAAGTTATTTAAGGTTAAAGTTAAAATAATTTTACCACACACAAAACCCGCGAAAAACTTTAAAAAGTCATTCGCTCACCTCACACACTGGAACTTCCTCTCTGCTTGTTCCACGAACAATGATTGCAAATAAACTTGTTGGACTTTAACTTGGTGTTGTGAGACTTTTTACTGTATCTAAGGGATGATCACAGAATACTACAGTGCAGAAGAGGCTCTTTGGCCCATCGAGTTTGCACCAATGCCTGAAAGGCCCTGACCTGCCCACCTAATCCCATTTGCACTTGGCCCATCGTCTTGAATGTTATGGAGATCCAACTACCTCATCCAGTACTTTTTAAAGAATGTGAGGCATCCCGCCTCCATCACCCTCCCAGGCAGTGCATTCCAGATTGTCACCACCCTCTGGGTAAAAAAGATTTTCCTCAAATCCCCCCTAAACCTCCCACCCATCACTTTTAACTTGTGGCCCCTAGTATCTGACCCTTCAACTCAGGGGAACAGCTGCTCCCTATCCACCCTGTCCATGTCCCTCATAATCTTGAACACCTCGATCAGGTTGCCCCTAATTCTTCTCTGCTCCTATGAAAACAACCCAAGTCTACCCAACCTATCTTCATAACTTAAATGTTCCATCCCAGGCAGCATCCTGGTGAAGCTCCTCTGCACCCCCTCCAGTGCAATCAAATCCTTCCTATAATGTGGCGACCAGAACTGCACACAGTGCTCCAGCTGTGGCCTCACCAAAGTTCTACAACTCCAACATGACCTCTCTGCTTTGTAATCTATACCCCGATTGATAAAGGCGAGTGTGCCATATGCCTTTTTCACCACCCTATTAACCTGCCTTTTCGCCTTCAGAGATCTATGGACACACACGGCAAGGTCCCTTTGTTCTTCCGAACTTCCCAGTGTCAGACCTTTCATAGTATACTTCCTTGTCAAATTACTGCTTCCAAAGTGTATCACCTCACACTTTTCAGGATTAAATTCTATCTGCCTCTTATCCGTCCATTCGACCATCTCGTCTATATCTTCCTGTAACCCAAGATACTCAATCTCACTGTTAATCACCCGCCCAATCTTTGTGTCATCGGCAAAGTTACTGATCCTACCCCCCACATAGTCATCAATGTCATTGTATAAATGACAAACAATAGGGGGCGCAGCACGGACCCCTGTGGTTCGCCACTGGTCACTGTCCTCCAGTCACTGAAGCAGCCGTCTGTCACCACCCTCTATCTCCTACCGCTAAGCCAATTATGAATCCAGCTCATCAGATCACCCTGTATCCCATGTGCCTTCTTAATAAATCTCCCACGTGGGGTGGCACGGTAGCACAGTGGTTAGCACTGCTGCCTCACAGCGCCAGGGACTCGGGTTCGATTCCCGGCTTGGGTCACTGTCTGTGTGGAGTTTGCACATTCTCCCCGTGTCTGTGTGGGTTTCCTCCAGGTGCCCCAATTTCCTCCCACAGTCTGAAAGATGTGCTGGTTAGGGTGCATTGACCCGAACGGGCGCCGGACTGTGGCACCTGGAGAAATTTCACAGTAACTTCATTGCAGTGTTAATGTAAGCCTTATTTGTGATTAATAAATAAACTTTTTGCTTTTAAAATATGGGACTTTGTCAAAAGATTTGCTGAAATCCATGTAAACTACATCAACCGCACTACCCTCATCCACACACTTGGTTCCATGCTCAAAAAATTCAATAAAATTTGTTAGGCATGACCTCCCTCTGACAAAACCACGCTGACTATCCCTGATCAAACCTTGCCTCTCCAAATGGAGATTCTCTCCTTCAGAATCTTCTCCAGTAGTTTCCCAACCACAGATGTGAGACTCACTGGTCTGTAGTTCCCTGGCTTGTCTCTCCAACCTTTCTTAAATCGTGGGACCACATTAGCTGTTCTCCAGTCCTCTGGCACCTCCCCAGTGGCCAGAGAGGAATTTAAAATGTGGGTCCGAGCCCCTGCAATTTCCTCCCTTGCCTCCCACAACAGTCTGGGACACAATTCATCTGGACCTGGATATTTATCCATTTTTAAGCCCGCCAGTACCTCCAATACCTTGTCACTACCGATGATAATTTTCTCTCGAGTCTCACAGTCTCTCCCCCTGAGTTCCACAACGACCTCCTCATTCTCAGGGGTGAAGACATGTGAAATATTCATTTAACACCCGACCAATGTCCTCTGCCTCCACTCACAGATTTCCCCCTTGGTCCCTAATGGGCCCTACTTTTTCCCTGGTTATCCTCTTCCCATTGATATAGAATATCTTAGGATTTTCCTTACTTTTACCGGCAAAGATATACTGACATTGGAGGCAGTCCAGAGAAGGTTCACTAGGTTGATCCCGGGTACAGAGGCATTTTCTTATGAGGAGACATTGAGTCGGCTAGGCTTGTACTCATTGGAGTTTAGAGGAGTGAGAGCTGACCTTATTGAGACATGTAGGATTCTCAGGGGGCTTGACAGGGTAGATGCTGAGATGATGTTTCCCTCTAGGATCAGAGGGCACAATCTCAGAGTAAGGAGGTCTTCCACTGAAGACAGAGATGAGGGGGAATCTCTTTTTTCAGAGGGGAGTGAATCTGGAATTCTTTACCACGGAGGGCTGTAGCAGCTGGGTCAAGACTAAGATGGACAGATTTTTAATCAGTAAGGGAATCGAGGGTTATGGGGATAAGGCGGGAAAGTGGACGTGAGGAATGTCGGATCAGTCCATGAATGGCCGAGTGGTCTGAGAGCAGACACTTTTACGTTAATGTGTGACAGAAACGTATGATGCATTCAGGAAGGAAATAGGGAAAGTACAGAGCCAACATGTTCCAATAAAGAAAAAGATTGGGACCAATAAATTCAGCGAACCCTAGATATCGAAGAGTATACAGCTTTGGATAGAGAGAAAAAGGGAGATTTGTGGCAGACATCGAGGGGACAAAACAGCAGAAGCCCTCGAGGTGGATAGAACGTGTAAGAGGGAACGTAAAGAGGAAGTTAGGAGAGCAAAAAGGGAACATGAAAGGATTCTAGCAGGTAGAATAAAGGAAAATCCGAAGCTGTTTTACAAATACATTGAGAGTTAAAGGAAACTAGGGAAAGCGTAGGGCCCACTAAGGACCACATTGTGTAGAGCCGGAGGATGTAGGTAGGGTTCTAAATGAATATTTTGTGACAGTGTTCATAGTGAGAAAGATGATGTGGGTACAGAAATCAGAGAGAAGGATTGTGATACAATTAAAGAAATTAACATAGACAGAGAGGAGGTTCTGAGAGGTCTGGCAGGCTTAAAAGTGGATAAATCTCCAGGGCCGGATGAAATGTATCCCAGGCTGTGGAGTGAGGCAAGGGAGGAAATCATTTTCCATTCCTCTCTGGCCACAGGAGAGTTGCCGATGTGGTGCCATTATTCAAGGAGGGAGGAAGGGATAAAGCAGGAAACTTTAGGCCAGTCAGTCTAACCTCTGTGGTGGGGAAACTATTGGGACAATTCTGAGAACCAGAATTAATCTGCTCTTGGAGAGGCAAGGGTTAATCAAGGACAGTCAGCAAGGATTTGTTAAGGGGAGGTCATGTCTGACCAAGTTGATTGAATTTTTAGAAGAGGTGACCAGTTGTATAGATGAGGGCAATGCATTTGACGTGATCTACTTAGACTTCAGCAAGGTGTTGACAATTCCCACGTGGTAAATAATGAGGACCGTAGCCTTAGCTTACAGGAGGATATAGATGGGCTGGTCAGATGGGCTGATCCATGACAAATGGAATTCAATCCAGATAAGTGTGAGGTGATGCACTTGGGCAGGACAAACAAGGCAAGGGAATACATGGTGAATGGCAGGACCGTGGGAAGCTCCGAGGATCAGAGCGACCTTGGTGTGCATGTACCCAGTTCCTTAAGGTAGCAGGACAGATGGGCAAAGTAGTTAAGAAGGCGTATGGTACACTTGCCTTTATCAACTGACGCAGAAAGTTTAAGAGCAGGGAGGTTATGCTGGAACTATATAAAACATTGGTCAGGCCACAGCTAGTGTATTATGCGCAGTTCTGGAATCCATATTATCGGAAGGATGTGATAGTACTGGAAAGAGTGCAAAGGAGATTCACCAGGATGCTGCCTGGGCTGGAGAGTTTTAGTTATGAAGAGAGATTGGATAGACTGGGGTTGTTTTCCTTGGAGCAGAGGAGACTGAGGGAGATGTGATTGAGATATATAAAATTATGAGGGGCAGAGATAGAGGAGACAGGAAGAAGCTTTTCCCCTTGGTGGAGGGATCAATGACCAGGGGACAGAGATTTAAGGTAAGAGGCAGGAGATTGAGGGGATGTGAGGAAAAACCTTTTCATCCAGAGGGTGGTGGGAGTCTGGAACGCACTGCCTGAAAGGGTGTTGGAGGCAGAGACCCTCATAACATTTAAGAAGTATTTATAGAACATAGAACAGTACAGCACAGAACAGGCCCTTCGGCCCACGATGTTGTGCCGAGCTTTATCTGAAACCAAGATCAAGCTATCCCACTCCCTATCATCCTGTTCTGCTCCATGTGCCTATCCAATAACCGCTTAAATGTTCATAAAGTGTCTGACTCTACTATCACTGCAGGCAGTCCATTCCACACCCCAACCACTCTCTGCGTAAAGAACCTACCTCTGATATCCTTCCTGTATCTCCCACCACGAACCCTATAGTTATGCCCCCTTGTAATAGCTCCATCCACCCGAGGAAATAGTCTTTGAACGTTCACTCTATCTATCCCCTTTCATCATTTTATAAACCTCTATTAAGTCTCCCCTCAGCCTCCTCCGCTCCAGAGAGAACAGCCCTCGCTCCCTCAACCTTTCCTCATAAGACCTACCCTCCAAACCAGGCAGCATCCTGGTAAATCTCCTCTGCACTCTTTCCAGCGCTTCCACATTCTTCTTACAGTGAGGTGACCAGAACTGCACACAATATTCCAAATGTGGTCTCACCAAGGTCCTGTACAGTTGCAGCATAACCCCACGGCTCTTAAACTCCAACCCCCTGTTAATAAAAGCTAACACACTATAGGCCTTCTTCACAGCTCTATCCACTTGAGTGGCAACCTTTAGAGATCTGTGGATATGGAGCCCAAGATCTCTCTGTTCCTCCACAGTCTTCAGAACCCTACCTTTGACCCTGTAATCCACATTTAAATTTGTCCTACCAAAATGAATCACCTCACAGTTATCAGGGTTAAACTCCATTTGCCATTTTTCAGCCCAGCTTTGCATCCTATCTATGTCTCTTTGCAGCCTCCAACATCCCTCCACCTCATCCACTACTCCACCAATGTTGGTGTCATCAGCAAATTTTCTGATCCACCCTTCAGCCCCCTCCTCTAAGTCATTAATAAAAATCACAAAGAGCAGAGGACCAAGCACTGATCCCTGCGGCACTCCGCTAGCAACCTGCCTCCAATCCGAAAATTTTCCATCGACCACCACCCTCTGTCTTCAATCAGACAGTAAGAAGTCTCACAACACCAGGTTAAAGTCCAACAGGTTTATTTGGTAGCAAATACCATAAGCTTTCGGAGCGCTGCCCGTTCGTCAGATGGAGTGAAAATCCAACAGTGCACAGAGACACAGAAATCAAGTTGCGATCAGACAGCCAGTTACCTATCCAATCGGCCAACCTTCCCTCTATCCCACACCTCCTCAGAGTCATCATAAGCCGACCATGGGGGACCTTATCAAACGCCTTACTAAAATCCATGTATATGACATCAACTGCCCTACCTTCATCAACACACTTAGTTACCTCCTCAAAAAATTCTATCAAATTTGTGAGGCACGACTTGCCCTTCACGAATCCGTGCTGACTATCCTGGATTAATCCGCATTTTTCTAAATGGTCGTAAATCCCATCTCTAAGGACCTTTTCCATCAATATACCAACCACCGAAGTAAGACTAACCGGTCTATAATTACCAGGGTCATTTCTATTCCCTTTCTTAAACAGAGGAACAACATTCCCCATTCTCCAGTCTTCTGGCACCATCCCCGTGGACAGCGAGGACCCAAAGATCAAAGCCAAAGGCTCTGCAATCTCATCCCTTGCCTCCCAAAGAATCCTAGGATACATTTCATCAGGCCCAGGGGACTTATCGACCTTCAGTTTATTCAAAACTGCCAGTACATCCTCCCTCCGAACATCTATTTCCTCCAGCCTATTAGCCTGTAACACCTTCCCTTCCTGAAAAACATGGCCCCTCTCCTTGGTGAACACTGAAGAAAAGTATTCATTCATCATAGAACCATAGAACCATAGAAAATTACAGCTCAGAAACAGGCCTTTTGGCCCTTCTTGTCTGTGCTGAACCATTTTATGCCTCGTCCCACTGACCTGCACTTGGACCATATCCCTCCACACCCCTCTCATCCATGAACCCGTTCAAGTTTTTCTTAAATGTTAAAAGTGACCCCGCATTTACCACTTTATCCGGCAGCTCATTCCACACTCCCACCACTCTCTGCGTGAAGAAGCCCCCCCTAATATTCCCTTTAAACTTTTCTCCTTTCACCCTTAACCCATGCCCTCTGGTTTTTTTCTCCCCTAGCTTCAGCGGAAAAAGCCTGCTTGCATTCACTCTATCTATACCCATCAAAATCTTATACACCTCTATCAAATCTCCCCTCAATCTTCTACGCTCCAGGGAATAAAGTCCCAACCTATTCAATCTCTCTCTGTAACTCAGCTTCTCAAGTCCCGGCAACATCCTTGTGAACCTTCTCTGCACCCTTTCAATCTTATTTACATCCTTCCTGTAACTAGGTGACCAAAACTGTACACAATACTCCAAATTCGGCCTCACCAATGCCTTATATAACCTTACCATAACACTCCAACTTTTATACTCGATACTCTGATTTATAAAGGCCAATGTACCAAAGGCACTCTTTACGACCCTATCCACCTGTGACGTCACTTTTAGGGAATTCTGTACCTGTATTCCCAGATCCCTCTGTTCAACTGCACTCTTCAGAGTCCTACCATTTACCCTGTACGTTCTTCTTTGGTTTGTCCTTCCAAAGTGCAATATCTCACACTTGTCTGCGTTAAATTCCATTTGCCATTTTTCAGCCCATTTTTCTAGTTGGTCCAAATCCCTCTGCAAGGTTTGAAAACCTTCCTCACTGTCCACTACACCTCCAATCTTTGTATCATCAGCAAACTTGCTGATCCAATTGACCACATTATCATCCAGATCATTGATATAGATGACAAACAACAATGGACCCAACACCGATCCCTGCGGCACACCACTAGTCACAGGCCTCCACTCAGAGAAGCAATCCTCCACAACCACTCTCTGGCTTCTTCCATTGAGCCAGTGTCTTATCCAATTTACTACCTCCCCATGTATACCCAGCGACTGAACCTTCCTAACTAACCTCCCATGAGGGACCTTGTCAAAGGCCTTGCTGAAATCCAGGTAGACAACATCCACCGCTTTCCCTTCATCCACTTTCCTGGTAACCTCCTCGAAAAACTCTAATCGATTGGTCAAACATGACCTACCACGCACAAAGCCATGTTGACTCTCCCTAATAAGTCCCTGTCTATCCAAATATTTGTAGATCCTATCCCTTATCACACCTTCACCTCGCCTATCTCGACTGACTCCATACACAAGTTCCCACTACTGTCCTTGACCGGCCCTAACCTCACCCTGGTCATTATTTTATTCCTCACATCAGAGTAAAAAGCCTTGGGGTTTTCCTTGATCCGACCCGCCAAGGACTTCTCGTGTCCCCTCCTAGCTCTCCTAAGCCCCTTTTTCAGCTCATTCCTTGCTAACTTGTAACCCTCAATCGAGCCATCTGAACCTTGTTTCCTCACCCCTACATAAGCTTCCCTCTTCCTTTTCCATTTAGATGTGCATTTGCGATGCCGAGGCATTCAAAGCTATGGGTGAAGTGCTGGAAAATGGGATTCGAATAATTGGGTGGCTCTCTGACTAGATGGGCTGAATGGCCTACTTCTGCTCCTGCATCTTATGGTCTAATGGACCAGTATCACTATCTTCAGGAGAATAATGGGTGTTGTTAAATCATTCCATTTTGAAAAATGATGAAACAATAATGATCTTGCTGTGAGTTTGACTGCCCATATTTATTAACATCTGACAGCCTGAGAGGGTTTATTTACAACTCTGGATGAATCATTGCTCAAGAAGACAAGTTTATTTTAAACATGGAGATTTGTTTTGCAGTTCGTAATCGGTGAGAAATTCAAAGCCGAAATCACTGCAGGAAACGTCTAAATAAACCACAGACCATTGGCCAGATTCAACCCATCCACCCCCCCCCCCCCCCAGTCCCCGCCCAGGCCATTGGCCAGATTCAACCCCCCCACAGGCCATTGGCCAGTTTCAACCCCAGACCATTAGCCAGATTTAACTCCATTTGACTGTATCTCTCCTGATAGATGAGTTTTTACCTCATGAATTGGATCATTTGTGGTGTTTATGTCCCACCCATCCTTTCCTCATCACACGCCATCTCTATCTCGACTCCATTCTCATGTGTTTCTGTAGTTTCCCCATGTACATTATTCATCTCAACCACTCCCTGTGGTAACACCATCCACATTCTCATCACTCTGGGGAAAGAAGTTTCATCTGAATTCCTGATTGGATTTAATTGTGACTATCTTATATTTATGGTTCCTGGTTTGGTGTCATCTGCAAGTGGAAACATCTTTTCTGCATCTACCCCGATCAAACACTTTCATAATCTAAATCATCTCCAAACAAGAACTGTAGCTTGTTCAGCCTTTCCTGATTGGTATACTCGCTGAGTTCTGGTATTTTTAACCTCTCCAGAGCCTCTCTCATTTTAATAAGATAGAGACCAGAATTGTTCAGAAGTTTCCACATAAATTTTAATGGAACTTAACCACTTTTCAATTGCATCTCTTTCAAAATGAACATAGTATTTGGTTTTCTTTGTGACCTTATTAAGGGTGTCACGGTGGCACAGTGATTAGCACTGCTGCCTCAGCGCAGGGACCCAGGTTCAATCCCAGCCTCAGGTCACTGTCTATGCGGAGTCTGCGTGGGTTTCCTCTGGATGCTCCAGTTTCCTTCCACAGTCTGAAAGACGTGCTGGTCAGGGTGCATTGGCCGTGCTAAATTCTCCCCCAGTGTACCCAAGCAGGTGCCAGAGTGTGACGACCAGGGGATTTTCACAGTAACTTCATTGCAATGTTAATGTAGGCCTACTTGTGACATTAATTAATAAACTTTAGTGTCAGGGGAATTGCAGGATAAATACGTGGGGTTACAGGGATAGGGTCTGGGTGGGATTGTGGTAGGTGCCAGCTTGATGGGCCGAATGGCCACCTTCTGCACTGTAGGATTCTCTGATTAATCTATGTTGTTTTTA